>NW_016813223.1:330826-344654 GCF_001698545.2 Rhinopithecus bieti
GGGTTTCACTGTGTTAGCCAGGATGGTCTCCATCTCCTGACCTCGTGATCCACCCGTCTCGGCCTCCCAAAGTGCTGGGATTACAGGCGTGAGCCACTGCACCCGGCCAGGTTATTAGACTCTTAAAGAACATAAAGCTAAGCTCTTTAGACATGAAGATAGATGATAAGGACCCATGAGGTGTGTGTGTCTCTGTGTGTGAGTGTGTGTGTGAAGTGTGCCTTGCTCCATGTCTCAGGGCCTGGATGTCCTAACGTGGGGAAACTGTGACTGGTAGTTGTCCCTCTTCATGTTATGGCTGTTCTTCATGTAGCTGGTCTGTGAGGAACTGTGAGTTTCCAGTTCTCCACCTCAACTTGTAAAGTGAGCCTGTCTGAGATGCTGGGGGCACTAGGGCTGCTGCCACTCTGGTGCCTGCACTGCTGCGATAAACAGCCTGTTTGAGTGGGGTGTCCTCAGAAAGGGAGTCTCAGGGTGTGACCCAAACTGTGTTATCTCACACAGTGATCTCATTTGGCAGGGAATTCTCCAATTTTGCATGTTAGAAATCAGACGTTTCTCTATGGATTTATGTTTTAGATGTGATGTGAGGCTCTTGGGGAGTAGTAGGTGATTTATTGAGTAAACAACCTTTACTTTGCCCGGTGAAGTGCTTGGCATGTGTAATAGTCTATAGGAAGCATTTAGTGAGAGCACCATTTGTAAACACCTGGCCTCAGGGTGCTGACATGATGGCTCTATTTCTGTAGTGTCCTGGGCAGTGGTGATCTTGGCCAAAAGCTCTTCCTTACTGACAGGAGCAACAGCTGTTCTGGATACCTAACCTACTTAACTGAGGGATGTTATGCTGGCTTGATTCAACACTCTTGCCCTTCCTGGAGCACAGCTGGTGACTGCTCCAATGATTTTGAGTCTTTCCTCTTCCTCATTCTCCTTTCTTCTTATTCACTTCTAAAACCACGTTATTGGAGAACTTCCTGATTAATGGTCCAGATAACGAAGCTGTAGCAACATCACTTTAAATGTTTAATACGCAATACTTAGAAAGGCTCACTGATTGCAGGAGGAGTTTTAAAAAGTTGTGAAAGAACAATCACTAAATGCATTGACAACATATGTGTTAAGTGAACAGTATGTACCAAAATGGACAGATGAGAGGTGTACATTGCGGTATGAGTTGATAATCTAGGAGTTTGCGGGACTAGAAGGTTTATGGAAAAGAAAAAGGAAGAACATGCAAACAAATTAAAAAACACTGAGAAGCATCTAAAGCCTGTTTGGAAATAGAGAGGAAGAATACATATTGGATTACCCTTTGTTTGTATTTTCCCTCAGAGTTAGACTTTAAGTGCTGTGACCTTCCTCACTCTGCAAACCTACTTTGAATTCTTTACATACGATAATGTCTATGCAGCTTGTTCTCTATAGGATGTTCACAGGGAACCATATAAGCATGGTTCCATACATAGATTTTGAGTGAATACTTGTAACTTTGGTTTCCTTCTCTCCATTACCTTTTATAAATAAAAAGGCTGTAGTACACATCCTTGATGGCAGCAAGTAGCAAACGTGCTGGGGAGACTAGATCTTGCTCTCGAATCTGTCCTGGGATGCAAGTGCCTCTACGAATGTGGTGTAGAAGCTACAAATGTGGTATAGAAGACGGCTTCAAAGAGGAAAGGAATATAGGTAAAAATCTGGGGTTTTATGCGAGAAATAGGTGGCAAAGAAAATTTCAGTCTTGAACAGGATCAGCAGATAGCACAATGTGGTCAGCCTGCAAACACAGAGGTAAGTATTATTCTCCTCTGTTTATAATCCCAGGGAGGAGAGGTGACATGCCTGCCGTCATGGAACTTAGCAAAGAAAAAGCTTAGCTCAGGCCTTCGTTAGGTCTCTCCTTCCTTCTAGCACATTGGCCAATTGTATGAGGAAAGTAGAGGTGGAGTTGGGTTCATGTACAACAATATGGCATTCAGCTAGAGTGGATGAGGACAGAAAGTTTTATGACTCAGCGGGGGTAAGATAGGAAAGGATCATTGTTCCCAATCAAGAAAGAGAGCCCTGGACAACCAGTTAGAGAATCCCCCGATTATCTCTCTGACATAAGTCACTGAAACTGAGATCTAAGGCAGGTCCTCTGTGAGTCATAAGCACTTAACCCAGTGGGGAGATCCCAGAACAGGATATTTCCTAGTTTGAGAATCCCTCTCATGCCAGATATGGATACATTTGCATTTTACTTTGGACGTTGCTGGACGAGCCCACTTTTAGGCAGTTCCACTTCCCACTGGGTGGGGCAGCAAGTCCTATAAAGAGGTTCCCTGCTGCACGACTCTTGAACTCCTGGTACTCTAGCACTGACCTGCTTTGGACAACCTGGTGAGTGTGAGTCCTTAAGTTCCTCAGTTCTTTGTGCCCTGAAATGTTGAATTTAATGTGAAAACAGCAAGTTTGGTTGATACAATTCTGTGACCATGGGTTTGACGTTACTTAGTAGATGGAAATTTAGAATTAGAGTACGGTGCTACGTTATTTTAGCTTGTTTCTCGTATACAGTTACATGTCCATATGGACAGAGAATTTAATAGGAAAGCTTTGAATTGAAGAAGAAAAAAGAAAAAAATATTTTTTCCCCATGTTTTCCTGGTGTCTTTTTCAAAGGTTTGTGTCTTAACAGGTGCCAAGAGCCTACAATCCTTCCCAAACAGCCCTTTGTTCTGTGCTCAAATCAACCCACTGGGACTTTACTACAGATAATGATAATAGAAATGGCTTGTGAGATTGCTTATGGTATCTGAACTTGTCACTGCCTTTACTAAAGATGTTATTTTCACAGAGATGACATGCTTGGTTCATTACTACAGAGATATTTTCCTTGGAAAAATTGTATGAGAAAACACCAGATTTCCCAGGGCCAAGGAAGCAATTTGCTAAAGTGGAAGGGAGAAATGAGGGAGTCTTGAAAAGGCAGTTAAGAGTTTAAATAATTTCTTGGAGAGGGAGCAATAATATTTCATGGTATTACATAAGCATTGGCTTCTCTCTCTGGAGGAGTTCCTTCCCGTGAACACTGTCATATCATTTCTTTCAGATTCTGAGACTCCAGCAGGATGTCTTATCAACAGCAGCAGTGCAAACAGCCCTGCCAGCCACCTCCTGTGTGCCCCACGCCAAAGTGCCCAGAGCCATGTCCACCCCCGAAGTGCCCTGAGCCCTGCCCACCACCGAAGTGTCCACAGCCCTCCCCACCTCAGCAGTGCCAGCAGAAATATCCTCCTGTGACACCTTCCCCACCCTGCCAGCCAAAGTATCCACCCAAGAGCAAGTAACAGCCTCAGGATTCATCAGGATCATGAAAGGATAAGGATATTTGGCTCACCTTGTTCCACAGCTTCACCTGCATCTTCTCATCAAAGCCATCCAGGGATACACAGGGAGCTTCTTTCTCTTTAACCTGTGACCTGCCCGTGATGATCCGTGACAGCGAAAGGTTTCCTTTCTGAGGTTGCCCATACTGCCACTGTCCATGTGAAGCTGAGAAAAGGAAGTCCTGGGCTGTGCCAGCTCCCAGAGCTTCAGAAGAAAGAGCAACAGCTGTCACCCTGGGAACCATCAGAGAATTCTGTTGATGTTTCCTGTGTCTGTCTGTCCCCTGGGCATAAGCTTCAACCACCTGTGCAGTTGTCACTTTCCTTTCACTACCTGAATAAAGTATCTATGCATAATATTTGTGAATGAATATTTTGTTCCCTTCAAATCTGCTTTATTAGTAATATTATATGATCATTTGGATTTAGTTCTACCTTTCTCTTATCTCCAGGACCAGGATTTCACAAATATTGTTATCTGAATTTTGGGTCATATCGAACAAATCAATCAGAATTTTAATCTCTTCATTCCAAAATGTGGAAAATAATATTTATATCACAAACTTATCTTGGGCATAAAATGGAATTAATATCAGGAATTTGGTTGACACAATTCCTGACATATCATTACTACTCATTTGATAGTAGTCTATTAGCAGCAATACATCATCATGAAAACAGAACTACCATTTGACCCAGCAATCTCACTGTTGGGTATATACCCGAAGGAATATAAATTGTTCTACCATAAAGACACAAGCAAGTGTATATTTATCGCAGCCATATTCACTATAGCAAAGGCATAGAATCAACCTAAATGCCCATCGGTAGTAGAGTGGACTTAAAAAAGTGATAAATATACACCATTAATTCTACACAGCTATAAAAAAAATCAGATCATGTCTGTCGTAGCAATGTGGATCGAACTGGAGGCCATTATCCTAAGCCAATGAAATCAGAAACAGAAAACCTAATACCATGTGTACACCCATTACGGAAAACAGTATGAAAGCTCCTCAAAAGTTAGAAATAGAAATAATATATGATCTTGCAAACCCATTACAGGGTGTATACCCAAAAGAGATGAAATTAGTATGTCAGAAAGATATTTGCATTCCCCTGTTTATCACAGCACTTTGCACAATAGCCAAGATATGGAATCCACCTAAGTGTCCAGTAACGGATAAATTGATTAGGAAAATATGGTTTATATACACAGTAGAACACTATTCAGCAATGAAAAGAATATAATATTATTTGTGACAACATGGATGAACCTACAGGACATTATGTTAAATGAAATAAGTAAGACACAGAAAGACAAATATTGTAAGTTCTCTTTCACATGTTGGAGCTAATAAAGTTACTCTCATGAAGGTAGAGGGTAGAACAGTGGTTACCAGGGATTAGGGAGTATGAGGGGAGGGAGGGAAGGATGGGGAGAGGTTAGTTAATGGGTACAAAGTTATAATTAAATGGGTATAAAGTTGCAAATAAATAAATATAATAATGAATTATAATTTTTATTTATAATTAAACTATAAAATTAATTTATTACAACAACAAAATACAAATAATACAATTTAATTATGATTAAATAATAATTAAATGGGTACAAAGTTACAATTAAATTAAAAAGTTACAATTGAATACATATAATTACATATACACCATGGAATGCTACATAGCCATGAAAAAGGAAGAAATCATGTCTTTTGCAGCAACATGAATGAAGCTGAAGGCCATTATCCTGAATAAATTAATATGAGAACAGAAAACCAAATACCAGATGTTCTCACTTATGAATGGAAGCTAAACATTTGGTACTCATGAACATAAAGATGGCAATTAAAAGGAATGAAATACTGATACATGTTACAACAAAAATCAGTATTTAAAATATTATGCTAAGTTAAAGAAGCCAGACTCAAAGGACCAAATATTGTATAATATTATTTATATGAAATGTCCAGAATAGGCAAATTTATAGAACCAGAAAGTAGGCTTGTGATTTCTTGGGGTCCAGGGGCAGGGGAATGAGGATTGACAACTCATCGGTATGGAGTTATCTGGAGGAGTGATTAAAGGATTCTGAAATTAGATACTGGTGATAATTGTGTAACTGTGAACCTACTAAGTACTATTGAATGTACACTTCAAAAGGGTGAATTTTATGGTATGTAAATTCTGTGTCAATAAAAGTATTTTAAAAACAAAGAAAATGGGCTTTCTTTTAAACATAAGTGCAAGGGTATAGAGGGAAACCAAAAATCTGCAAAGTTGGGAAACTTGATCACTTCTAAATAGAAAGATACAATCGAGAATAATTTTGAGAGACAGAAGTTCATTAAAACTCAGGTTTGGAGTTAAGATTAGATTAAGTTTTAATGTCATCACATCTAAGTTTATTTTTCCAAATAATGTCAAAGAAGCCACAGTTGAGGAAGAAAGACATGGAAAAAGGAAGGAATAAATAAGCCCAAGAATTTCATCTGTGAAAGAAATGTGGGTATAGTTACTAGCATATAGAACCGGCTAGAAGAAAATAGATTAGAAATCTACTAAATTTTTGAGGAATCATATTCCCAAGGTAAGCACAAGCTAGATCTTAAAACAAAACAAAAGGAAATGAAGCAAAACAGCTTTCTAAGAGCCTTAAACCACACTTTGTTAGAAAGTGAGCTGCATTCTTCCCATCCATGGACATGGAATTTTTTCCATTTGTTTGTGTTATCTATGATTTCTTTCAGCAGTGCTTTATAGTTCTCCCTGTAGGGATGTTGTATATTCTCCCTTTCACCTCCTTGATTATATGTATTCCTAGTTATTTTTTTTCCATGGCTATTGTAAATGGGATTCCATTTTCAACTTGACTCTCAGATTGAACATTATTGATGTATACAAATGCTACTGATTTTGTACATTGTTAAATGGCTATACTGCCCAAAGCAACCTACAGATTCAACACTATTCCTTTCAAACTATGAACGCTGTTTTTTGCAGAATTAGAAAAACCTATTCTAAAATCCATATAAAACCAAAAGAGAGCTCAAATAGCTAAAGCAATCCTAAACAAAAAGAACAAAACTGGAGGCATCACATTACCTGCCTTTAAGCTATACTATAATGCTACAATAACCAAAACAGCATGGTACTGAAACAAAAACAGACACATAGACCAATGGAACAGAATGGAGAACCCAGAAATAAAGTTGTACACCTACAACCATCTAATTGTAGACAATGTCAACAAAAATGAGCAACAGGGAAAGAACTCTTTATTAGATAAATGGTGCTGGGATAGCTGGCTAGCCATGTGCAGAAGAATGAAACTGGACCTCTATCTTTCACCATCTGCAAAAGTTAACTCAAGATGGATTAAAGATTTAAATGTAAAGCCTCAAATATAAGAATCCTAGAAAAAAACATAGGAAACACCATTCTGGACACTGGTCTTGGGAAAGAGTTTATGACCAAGTTCTTAACAAGAATTGCAATGAAACTAAAAGTTGACAAGTGGGACTTAGTTAAACTAAGGAGCCTCTTCACAGCAAGAGGAACTTTCAACAGAGCAAACAGACAACCTACTTAATGGGAGAAGATATCTGTAAATTATCTGACAAAGGTCTAATATCCTGAATCTAAAAGAAATTTAAACAACATAACAAGCAAAAACCAAACAATCACATTAAAAGGTGGGCAAAAGATAGGAACAGACATTTCTCAAAAGAAGACATAGAAGTGGCCAAAAAACATGAAAAAATGCTCAACATCACTAATTACCACAGAAATGTAAGTCAAAACCACCATAAGATCCCACACCAGTTAGAATGGCTACTATTTAAAAAGTCAAAAACCAACAGTTGCTGCCAAGGCTGTGGAGAAAAGAGAATGTTTATACACAGTTGATGGGAATATAAATTAGTTCAGTCATTGTGGAAAGCAATTTGGAGATTTCTAAAAGAACTTAAAAGGGAGCTACCATTTCACCCAGCAATTCCATTACTGAGTATATATACAAAAGAAAATAGATTATTTTACCAAAAAGACACATCCGCTTGTATGTTCATTGCCGCGTTATTCACAATAGCAAAGTCATGGAATCAACCTAGGTGCCCATCAACAGTGGACTGGATAAAGAAAATGTGGCACATATATACCATGGAATGCTACACAGCCGGAAAAAAGAATTAAATCATGTTCTTTGGAGTAACATGGATGGAGCTGGAGGCCACTGTCCTAAGCAAATTAATGTGAGAACAGAAAACTACATACCACATGTTTTCACTTACAAATGGGTGCTGAACATGGGTACTCATGGACATAAAGATGGCAACAATAGACACAGGTGAGTAATAGAGGGGAAAGAGACAGAGGTGGGTATGGGTTGAAAAACTACCTATTGGTTACTATGCTCACTATCTGGGTAATGGACTCATTCATATTCCAAGCCTCAGCATCACACAACACACCCATGTAACAAACCTACAAGTGTATACCCCTGTATTAGTCTGTTCTTGCATTGCTATAAAGAACTACCTGAGACTGGGTAATTTATAAAGAAAATAGGTTTCAATGACTCACAGTTCCAGAGGCTGTACAGGAAGCATGGCTGGGAAGGCCTCAGGAAACTTACACTTACGGCAGAAGGCAAAAAGGAAGCAGGCACATCTTCACATGGCAGAGCAGGAGAGAGAGCGAAGGTGGAAGTGCTACACGCTTTTAAACAACCAGATCTTGTGGGAACTCACTCACTATCATGAGAACAGCAAGGGGGAAGTCTGCCCCCAAGATCCAATCTCCTCCCACCAGGCCCCTCCTCCAACACTGAGGATTACAATTCCATGTGAGATTTGGATGGGGACACAGAACCAATCCGTATCAACTCCTGAATCTAAAAACAAGTTGAAATTATAGAAAAGAAAAAAATAATAAAAAATTTAAGAAAGAAAAGTGAGCTGCAAAGCTTACCTAATCAAGAAGGGCACAATCCACAATACACACCTCAGGTTTGATTATAGAGAACAGTATTAAAAAAAGAATAATTCTACAGATGGCAGAACAATGAATAGCAAAATTAAAAGGAGTTCCTTTCAGAGAACAGAATTAACACCTTAAAAGGAACTTCTACCACTTCTGGTATATTGCAGTGGGAAGACTGTGGCTTCACAATGCCTGCCCAGTTGGATTTCAGAGTACTAAGGCCTAGTGGTTGCCGTGTGTCACAATTATCTTCCTTTGAACATGGTAGTTTTGATTTAGCTCTCCTGTACCTGCATTGTCATTGGTTGCTGGGTAACAGGAAGAAATGGCCCATTTGTTTGTTTCATAATTTGCTGAACAAAAGGAGCCATAGGAAGACACGATGGAGAGAATTTCATGTTATCTAGAGATCCTAGATTTTGAGCTGGCGGGGACCATAAGGTTTTTTTTTCCTTAGGGGTTTGTGTTCTGCTTATGAGACAAAAGGAACAGATGGATATTTGAGAACAAGAAGGCTATTCTGTGGCTGAAGCTTGAGAAGCTCACCCAAATCTGTGTCTCCCTCTTATTTCTGAGCACACCAGTAAACTACATTTCTTAACTTTGTGAGATTGACAGGGCTATGTGACCAAGTTCTACACAAGTCGATAAGAACTGAGGGATGCGTGCTGTTTCTTGTTCCAAGTGGGTAAGTGCAGGAGCACCTTTATATTCAGTCTATTTCCCTGTTCTTGTGCTTGGATTTATAGGGCACAGCACTCAGAGATGGTGAGACATATGAAGGAAGGACTGTCTCTTCATGACTCTGTGTAACAAAGACTTTACTAACCCATATTGGACTTTTATATGAGTGCAAGGTAACTTTTACTCGATGAAGCTCCAACAACATAGGGGAGTGTTGTTATAGTAGCTAACCTATGCTGACTAGCATCATTGCAACACCTTTTTTTCTGCTTGGCTAATTGGTTTGGTGCTAGGAGGCACTTATATTTGGATATGATGGTAGATTTTTACCTACTAATTAAACAAGAAAACCCTTAGGGTAATACAACTTTTAGGGTAATCATTTTTCATATAGGCTTTGTAATTTTAAATAACGCAATCAAGTAAAAATGCCATGATCAAAAGTATCACAATTTCTTGAGTTACATCAATGGCATGTAATTGTTTTATTATTTCATTTTCCATCCTAAGAAAAAGAATCTCTTTTATACTACTGCAGAAAAACTTGCTTTGTTTCCCAGTTACATGCAAAAGCAACCTATATTTCCATCAATATAAACATATATGCACATGTGTATGAACACACTGTTGTAATTCTAGCTTGTTTAATTTGACTGGAAACATGTTGATACTACAGGGAGATGAGTGAGGGTGGGTTTTACAGTTCTGACTTCCGTGGTTCGCACCTATGTGAGAAAAACAGTCTCCAAACTGGATCAGCTTTTGTGTATTACTCTGTGAGGACTCCAGATCTCGTGTGTGTTGTTGTACATGTGTGTATGTGTGTTTGAATGAGGGGTGGGGTAGGGAGTGAAGTACATCCCCAGGGCACTGCAAATGCCCCTGGCAAGCACCTTAAATCTCCCTTATTCTGTTTCTGGTCCAGAGTTGGCACTCAGAGACTAGAAATGACTAATTGGGATAAAGAGCGGAGTCTGTGCGTCTTTGGAAATCTTGGTTGTAGGTATCAGAGAGAAATGAGTGAGAAGGAGCGGGTTAGCATATGTAGGAACAACATTACTTGAAATAAACAGCAATTGGCTGGTAAGTTAGCAGTCTAAAAGTCAGATTTGGAGGGAAGGCATTCAGGATTAGTGAGTCAGAGTCAGCTTAGACAAGTGCTAACTAAACTCTGGCATGACTCATGGAGTTGCAAGAGGAGAGCCCTGCTCCAGCCCTGGATGCCCAAAGCAACAGCCTCTAGGTGGCGTTGCACAACTTCCCATAGGCAGCCCAGGAATGCTTGTCGGGGCAGCCCCTCACCCTCCTAGTGCGAGTATCAGATGCCTTCTGGACAAAGCCCTTCTTCACCAACCCATCTCTGTGTACAGCTCCTGCTTCATGAGGGAAAGAAATGAAGTTGTAGAGTCAATGACACACAGTCAAAAGTGGAACTGAAAGTGAATTTAATGGGGGTATAAGAGAGCTGAATCATTTGCCTTAATCTTAAGTCTCTCTTCAGATGAATTCTGAGCAGCTGAAAATTAGCTGTGGTACTAAGACCTTCAGCTTCATTCAGAGACTCAGAGTGTACAGGAAACAAAGCTTCATAGCATATTCTTTTTTGGTGGAGGCAGAACGCTAATTGCAAGGCAAATGGGACTCATACGCAGAATGAGATAGGGGATTCAGCATCTGGTGGCTGGCTCCTCAAGGGCATGGCTGCGGACCACATTACTTCTGCTTGGTCTTCTGCTGGGCTGGTGCTGGAGTGACCGTTGAAGGGCAGGGCTCAGGCACCTTGGGGTGGCAGGGCTCTGGAACCTTGGGCTGGCAGGGTTCAGGCACTTTGGGGTGGCAGGGCTCAGGCACTTTGGGGAGGCAGGGCTCCTTGGTTTTGGGGATGCATGGTTCCTGGGGTGGAGGCTGGCAAGGCTGTTTCACCTGCTGCTGCTGAAGCTGAGGGGGTGGGGGGCAGGGCTGCTTCTGCTGCTGGGAACTCATGCTTCAACAGTGGCTGGTCCTAGAGACAGAACAGATGATTTCAACAGAGAATAACTAGGGAATAAGCCATGGTGAATAACACTTCAAGTCTCTTAAAAAGCAAATGTACATCCCCCTTCTTGACCACAAAGAATACTTAATTTCTGAGCCTTTGAAGAGGAACTCAAAGATGATTTGCTCTTGTTCCACTAGTGCAAGGCCTCTCCTGGTGCTCTCTTTCTTCTTACACAGCACAATAACAGGCTTCTAGCAGGAATATGAGACTCATAATACTGGATCATTGGAAATGTGAGGTTATTTGAAAAAAAACCTAATAAATTAAATCTACCCACTCATTTCTGATAAATAGCATGGCTTATCATCTATGGTATAACTCCGACCTCTCTAGAACACTACACAATCCCACCTCTGGCCTAGCGCAAGTGCTCATCTGTCTTAAATGTTTTCCTTGTTCCTGCTCATTCAAGCACTAACGAAACACCACAAATCACTTCATATGGCGCTTTTAGGGGCTTCTCTAGAGAAAACCTTCCATAAATCTCTGTATTCCCAAACTGCTACAGAACTTGCCCTAATCACCTGGCACTGATGTTACCATTATACATTGCATTTTAGCTCATATTTCCTGATTAAATTGTATATCATAGAGTACATTTTCTGCTGCTTAAATTATTTCTTTGCAACCAAATTGTCAAATACAGTAAGCTCTCACAAAAGTATTTGTTGAAAGAATAAAATTCTCTGTATTAAAATTATAAATAAGACGGAATTATAATGTCAGGGAAAGTGCTATGGACCTGGGTTCTAGTCCTTATCCTATGACAAATTTACTATGGATCCTTGACTAAACCAACCTCCTGCTTGCTGACACAGAAAGAGTGAATGAAGAAGAACTGATAATGTCTAAAGTCTCTTCAAGCCCACAGTGTGATTACTTTTAAAATGAAGATATTCCTAGAGGTTATAATTCAGTTGAACAGTCTGCATGGCTATGACCAAATTCAATAATGAGGAAAAAAAAATACCAAGAAGGCCAAGGAGACTCTAATAAAAATTAAATACATAGAATGGATGCTAAAGAGTTGCAAGTAAAGAGACTGACCTGGTGTGCAGAGAGGAACACTCCGTTTGATCCCTTAGAACTGGCGTAGTGTTCCCAGCCAACTGGCTTTTTTATGCAGGGAACAAGCCCTGCCTCAAGGAAACAGGATCTATCTGGGCTGCTGTGCCTACATTCCTTACCTGTCAGACGTGATTCACCCCTCTTCCCCCATCCACCTGTTGACTCAACTTTTGTGATGAAACCTGTGGCACTTGCTGTCTGACAAGGATGTCACCTGGGCTTTATCCCCCGAGCACCCTTTGCTCTCAGGTGTAGTGTTTACAGGGAGGGTGGTGTGGGCTGAAAGAGAGAGAAGGAAGACATTCTGGGGCTGCTGGAACCAGAAACAGTCCTATCTTCAGCAAGAGTCTAATCCTCAGCACAGGTGACACTTGTAGGGCTGTTTAATATTTGAAGTGAATGCAGAGATAAACAATAGGTATTTCTGGTTCTTCTGGAAGGCCAAAGCCATGGTGACCAGGTGAAAAATAGTAATATTCTGTTAATCCATCACTCAGTATACTCTTGCCTGGTAGGGGAAAGGAGAAACTAAAATGATTCTTTTGGTTCTAAGAAGTCTTTTCTCCAAGGAGGAACTCAGGGTAAATAGCATAAGGGCAGGCTAACCTCTTTCTATGAAGGAGAGTTCTGAGCAGTGAAACTCTGGGAAGAATGGTCACATTCAGAAGCTCTGGAGCAACTTGGCCCTTTTAGTCCATCCGTTTGTTCTGTCCATTGTGACAGCAGGCCCTGAAGACCCTGGTTTTCATGGGGAATTCCTTCTCTGCAGCCAACATGGGAAGGAACAAAGGAGCTGGGATTCCCTGAGCCCTTATATCAAAGTTCTCTCTCCTCAAGATAAGATGAAATTTAGGTCACTAATCCAGGCCTACCTGCAGTATACAACCTGTTGCAAGTGTGGTTTTTGGAGAACCCAAACTATCCTTCAAATCCAGGTGTTGGATGGTCACTCCCTCACTATTTTCACTCATCTAAATGTTTGTAGAGCACCTGCTGGCTGCACAGCTGTGTCACCTCTCATGAACTTCAGCCCAGGACCAGCCAGCTACCACCAGAGGTTCCTCTGCTTAGCCACTGTTCTACCTTCCATTTTCACATGATGCCTGGTGTGTAATAGCTGCTCAGAAAATTGACAATTATAGAATAAATGAATGAATGAATGGAAGGATGGAGAGATGGATGGATGATATTATTTGCAAAGAGACACCAGAGGCTGTTTTGAGAATACCAGGAAATTTTTTATTTTTATTTTTATTATTATACTTTAAGTTCTAGGGTACATGTGCATAACGTGCAGGTTTGTTACATATATATACTTGTGCCATGTTGGTGTGCTGCACCCATCAACTCATCAGCACCCATCAACTCGTCATTTACATCAGGTATAACTCCCAATGCAATCTCTCCCCCTTCCCCCCTCCCCGTGATAGGCCCCGGTGTGTGATGTTCCCCTTCCCGAGTCCAAGTGATCTCATTGTTCAGTTCCCACCTATGAGTGAGAACATGTGGTGTTTGGTTTTCTGTTCTTGCGATAGTTTGCTGAGAATGATGATTTTCAGCTGCATCCATGTCCCTACAAAGGACACAAACTCATCCTTTTTTATGGCTGCATAGTATTCCATGGTGTATATAGGAATTCTTATATACTGATCTTCAACAAGCGTGGTTAATGGAGTCAGGGCTA
>NW_016813223.1:344864-363660 GCF_001698545.2 Rhinopithecus bieti
AACTCATCCTTTTTTATGGCTGCATAGTATTCCATGGTGTATATGTGCCACATTTTCTTAATCCAGTCTGTCACTGATGGACATTTGGGTTGATTCCAAGTCTTTGCTATTGTGAATAGTGCCGCAATAAACATACGTGTGCATGTGTCTTTATAGCAGCATGATTTATAATCCTTTGGGTATATACCCAGTAATGGGATGGCTGGGTCATATGGGACTTCTAGTTCTAGATCCTTGAGGAATCGCCATACTGTTTTCCATAATGGTTGAACTAGTTTCCAGGAAATTTTTTATAGGGGAAATCTTTCCTTGCGGCAGGCCTTATGGTATAAGCTGAGAAAAGCTGTAAGAGCTTAGCAAGAGACAGATGTTTCTGTCATTTTACCCACTATGATTTGGCTGTGTTCCCACCCAGCTCTTATTTTGAATTTCCACGTGTTGTGGGAGGGACCTGGTGGGAGGTAATTGAATTATGGGGGGAGGTCTTTCCCGTGCTTTTCTTGTGATAGTAAATAAGTCTCAAGACAGCTGATGGTTTTGAAAAAGAGGAGTTCTCCTGTACGAGCTCTCTCTTTGCCTACTGCCATTCATGTAATATGTAATGTGCTTCTTCTTGCCTTCTGTCATGATTGTGAGGCCTCTCCAGCCATGTGGAACTGTAAGTCCATGAAACCTCTTCTTGTTGTAAATTGCCCAGTCCCTGTTTTGTCTTTGTCAGCAGCATGAAAATGGACGAATACATCCACATATCTATTTCTCTCTCTCCTTGTTTAAGTAGTCACTTCACTTTGGTCTGTGGCCACTGTCATCACCATGCCTCTTGCATCAGTTGAGCTCTTTTCTAGACTTGGACACAAGCCTCTCCTCAAACCTATTCCCTGTAGACTCTACAAAGGGAATTATAAGCACACTTTGTTTGCAATATGGTGGGATTATCAGGCCCAAGGCAGCCTGCTTCCTGCTTCTCGGTCCTCCATGCCACCAGGGCCAGGACCTGGCTGACCTGAACCTCAGCTCTGAGGCTGGGCCCCTGCCTCCCATGTCTTTCCTAGACCCATATGTCTTGGGGGAACTTTCTTTCAGGATGCTCTTTAGGTGTTGACCTGATGCACTCACTTGACATATCTCCTCTCCCTCAGTCAGCGCTATTCTCAGTCTAGCTTCTAAACTTTCTCATTTTACTCTTCTGCTGTTTTTTCTAAATTACATTGAATAGCTAGGTGTAAAGGCCCCCCAGTTGCTTTTTTTTTTCACTATACAAGAAAACTCAGTTTCCTCATCAGTAGTGCTGGATCAGCCATAGATTTACTGGGAAGCCATATGGCTGCTGATTGCAACTAACATATCCCCATCGTTCTCTGACTTTTATGTTTGTCCTTCTCAGGATGAAAGAATGCTGCTTATTGTTTTTATGAACATCAAAGCCTGACCTTTCTTGGACTTGCTAATTAACTGTACTTGACACCTCATGGATCTCCCTGCAAATTCTCTCTGCCCTGCCTTTTATCCATACATAGTCATATGACTCTTTTCACGTAGGCTTGGATGGGCTTTGTGCAGAAGATACCTGATAAAGTTGCTCTACAGGACCATACTGCATACCTCTCTCTTCTCGATCTGGGGCTCCTATGATACTGCAGTGCAGGGGACTCATGGAATGCTTGTGTGTGTACCACTGGGAAGTGTGGAGTAGTCAATACATATGGGCACAGATTTGACAAATGATGATAGTGAGGGAAAGTGAAAGAAGACAATGGATAAATACTTCCTGCCTTCATCTCCAGGACAGAAAGTTCTGAGACTACTTCTTAGACATCATCAGAAAGTCCCATCCATGGACTTTTTTATGGTTGCATAGTATTCCATGATGTTTGTATCTGAATCACATTTTCTTTATTCAGTTCACTGTTGCTGGGCATCTTCATTGATTTCATGTCTTTGCTAAAATATGTTCTTTGTGCAATATAGATGAAGCTGAAGGCCATTATCCTAAGTGAACTAATGCAAGAATAAACCAAATACTGCATGTTCTTACTTATAAGTGGGAGCAAAGCATTGAATACACATGGACACAAAGGTTGGAACAATAGACACTCAGGAGTGCTTGGGGGGAGGTGGAAGATGGGAATGTGTTGGAAGGTTACCCATCAGGTACTCTGCTCACAACTTGAGTAATGGAAATCATTTGTACAGCAACCCTGAGCAAGATGTTATTTACCCATGTAACAAGCCTGCATGTGTGCCTCTGGAACGAAGAAGAAGAAGAGGAGGAGGAAGAAGAAGAAGAGGAGAAGGAGGAAGAAGAAGAAGAAGGAGGAGGAGGAGGAGAGGAGGAGGAGGAGAAGGGAGGAGGAGGGAGGGGGGAAGGGGAGGGGGAAGAAACTACTATATGACCCAATAAAAAAAGAGGTAAGACACTCGTTTCAACATTCAATTTTGAATAGCTTTGTAGTAATTATAATAAAATATTTCAGGAAGAAAGTACATGTTTGGGAGGAACTAACCATTGTTGAGCCATCAGTAGAGCACCCGTATTAGGTACTTTATGTTTGAGAAGTGACTGTAAAATAATGATTACAAGTATGAACTCTGCAGCCAGACTTACTGAGTTTTGGTCCCAACTGAGCTATTGGTGACTCTGGGCAAGTTATTTCCCTAACCTGTGTTTCAGTTTCTTTGTACATAAAATGAAGATAGTAGTAGCTATCTCACAGTGTTGCTGGGAGGACTAAACAGGTTAATAACAGCAGAGTGTTTACAAGAGTAACTGGTACAGGGATTGTTCAATAATCATTAACTGACATCATATATGCTAATTAAGTTACAAAGTCACTTTCTCTCCCTTTTCCCATTATCCAAGGACCTATAAGGCAATGTCTTTGCAATTATTAATGACTAAGTACTAAAATGAAAACAATTATATTGTTACAGTCCTAAAATAAGTCAATAAATTTACTGAGTTGCTATTAAAAAAAAGTCCCACGGACCTGACTGTCAGCTGTTCTGATGTGCAAAATGGTAATGCCTTCTTGAAGGAATATTCCTTCCTTCTCGTATTTCCCTTTGTCCATTATTCCTCTTCCTTGGGCTTGCATTCCCAAATAAACTTCCTGCCCTTGAGGCATTAGTGTCAGGCACAACTTACTGTAGGAATCAGGTTAAGACAATCATGAAAGAGGCACATAATTCAGGAAGCGGATATATAAACACCATCATTATAAGGATGGAAATCAATGTGCAGAGCACAGAAAGTTGGACAGTTCACTGTAAGAAAGTTGAACTTGATTTAAGTTCCTTTTTCGGAGACTCTGGAAAGGTTGATGTGGCTGTGACTTGTCCTTTCCTCGCTTACCCTGGAATGCTGCATGACAATAAATTCAGGAAAGAACCCTTCTCTATTTAGCCTCATCCCAGGGAGATCAGAGACTGAAGCTTGGTGAAGAGGCCTTCATCATTTCAGGCTTTGAAGAACATTTGATGGAGGGTCATGAGAGGGAGGATCCATTTGTCTTTGTCATGTTTCCCCCCTACCAGCTTCTGAGACTGCTTTGGGGAATGTGTTGCTGCTGACCAGATGAAGGAGGCTTCAAAGTAGACTCGGGCAGACACTGTCTAGGTGGTTACTGAAGAGGTAGACACTGAGGAGAGACAGTGTAGTTGTGGACAGTGGTGAGGTGGGCTTTGTGAAAACGTGAAAGGTGCTGGACACTGGAAAACTATGTCTCTAGACCCCAGGAAGAATATGTGACAGGATATGCAGGTAAGATTACAGGAGCTGACTGGCAAGGCTACCGCCAGAAGAACATTATTCTTGTTACTTAGCAATATCTGAAAGAAAGGGAGGCAGAGGTTGCAGTGAGCCGAGATTGAACCACTGCACTCCAGACTGGGGGATAGAGTGAGACTCCATCTCAAAAAATAAAAAAAAAGGAAAAAAAAAATACTACATAATTCATGATGTGAAAAACAGATAGCTATTAAAATGAACACTAACATTAAACAGCCAGAGATAACTAACTACTGTTTATATTTTGCTGTATTAAGTATCGGGATTTTTTTATCTTCCATCAACCCACATGCATACACATATATATATTAACACAGACACACAACATTGTAAATGGAATGAATACCAAAAAAAATCCACATAAAAATGCTTTAAATCACAATTTTTATGCGAGAGATATATTTTCCACAATAACTATGTATTTTTAAAAAGCAGTCCCAAACAATGGGAACAAGCAAGTGCATGACTTTACATTCATAATAGCTGTGTATCATAGAGTCCACTTCCCCACCCAGAATCAGCCTACTTAATTGTGATTGGTCCTGAAATTATCTCTAGACTTTCTATCACAGAATCAACAGTAATTTGAAGCCACCTCATCATGCGCATACCTAACAGGCCCAAGTGACATCATTCTCTCTTGCCAGTTTGACAACTACTCATCATCTTGTAATGATTCTTTGGACAATGTTTGTCTTATCATTTCCAAATATCTCTGAGGTCTGGCAAAACCTATTTGGAGTACCTGTGTATCATGCAGGTGTAACCTGTCACCGGCTTCACACTTCTTTGATATTATGAACCATGCAACCTGTCAAGAAATGGTTTGTTCCCCGGTGATTACTGTAGCCCTTCAGAAGTTTTGTCATCCTTTCTGCTGTTAGAGACCATTCTACAATATTCCAGAGCCACTCAACACAGACCTGCAAACCTGTTGGTCACCCCTGAAATAAAAAAGACAGGACTGCAGGAGAGAGTTGGGAGCTGGGAGTCTGAGGAATTATGCTCCAGGGTGATGCAGAAACATAATTTCAGGGTTACCTTAATTAACTTTTTGGGTATCAATTTCTTTGGGAAATGGAGTAACTCTACCAGGTGCTCTTTAAGTCTCCTTTCACTCCTGAGGTTTTACACCTTAATTACCTACTCTTTCCTAAGTTGGTGGCCAGTTATTCACCTCACCTAAATTGTGTAATCCTAATCCCCGCTTAAAACCCACATCTTGTTTGGAATTACTGAATAAATCTGTTTCTGTGGGTTATTCTGAGGGAAAGAAAGAAAAGAGGGATGGGGAGAAAAGAGAGAGAGACCGTATAGTGCCTATTTGTTTGTGTGAGAAAGATATGAATGTCCTTGTAGCAGGACGAGCCGCAGACAAAACTCCTCAGACACCGAGTTAAACAAGGAAGGGGTTTATTCGGCCGGGGGCATCAGTAAGAGTTCTGAGCCAAGCCCCCTGAGCCGAGCAATTCCTGTCCCTCTTAAGGGCTCACAACTCTAAGGGGTGCGTGTGAGAGGGTCGTGATTGATTGAGCAAGCAGGGGGTATGTGACCGGGGGCTGCATGCACCGGTAATTAGATCGGAACAAAACGAAGTAGGGATTTTCACAGTGCATTTCTATACAATGTCTGTAATCTGTAGATAACAGAACCAATTAGGTCAGGGGTCGATCTTTAACTACCAGGCCCAGGGTGCGGTGCTGGGCTGTCTGCCTGTGGATTTCATTTCTGCCTTTTAGTTTTTACTTCTTCTTTCTTTGAAGGCAGAAATTGGACATAAGATGATATGAGAGGTGGTCTCCTCCCTTATTCTAACTTCTAGACAAGACTGTAAAATTATGCAAGGGAGGCACTGTGTATCCTCCACTCCCTCTTGCTCCTCCAGCTTCAGGCCTCCCTGTACATGGCGGATACCCAGCAAAAGGTATCATTGCCTGAGCCAATGAGAGTAGAGCTTGTGTGAGTGATTATGTGAGTGTGTGACTATTTAAAATGAATCTGCCTTTTAGTGAGTGTATGTATGTGTATGTCTATATGTGTTGGGGTATCTGGAAGGTAAAATCAATAAAGAAAAATAGAATATCAAATTCAAATATGTAGGGGTAAAGTTTTCTAGGAATAGACAGGAAATTAGTGGGAAGGATACTAAGGATTAGAGGTGGCCTGGAGCAGGCACCATGGAACCCAGGCATGACTTAGTTCAGTGCAAGAGGAGAGCGTGTGGCTTCCCAAAGTGACAATGTCTATGCACCATCACAGAATGCCCATTGCCATTCCAGGAACACCCCCAAGGGTACCCCCCCACCCCACACACAGAGAAACATACAGTACTGGGTTTAGATAGATGACTTCTACACCAACTCCTCTGTCTCTATAGGTCCTAACTCACAGTGGGGAAACAAGGAAGGAGGAAGATTCAGTCAATGACAGACACAGCCAAGACTGCAATTAAAAGCAATTTAATGAGGGATACATACATTTCTTTTCATTCAAATCTTCAGATGAACCCTGAGCAGCTGAAGACCAGAAAAACCATTAAGACTTTCTGTTTAACTCAGGGGCTTAGAGAATTCTTCAGAGTGTGTGAACAAAAGCTTCATAGTACATATTTTTAGGATACAAATAAGAGAGAAACTATGACTTGGGGTGACAATGTATTGGTTACAAGGTCTACAGACAATTAAGACACAGAAGCAGATGGGAAGAGGGTGTCCAGCATCTGGTGGTCGGCTTCCCAAGGGCTTGTCTGTGCACCACATTACTTCTGCTTGGTCTTCTGCTGAGCTGGACCTGAAGTGACTGTTGAAGGATGTGGCTCTGGTACCTTGGTGTAGAGTGGATCAAGGGCCTTGGTGCAGCCTGGCTCAGGGACCTGGGTGCAGCCTAGCTCTGGAATCTTGGTGTTTCCCAGTTGTGGAATCTTTGGGTAGCCTGGCTCCTTGGTTATGGGAACAAATGATTCCTGAGGGGGAGGCTGACTGTGTTGTTTCACCTGCTGCTGTTGAAGCTGAGGGGGTGAGGTAAAGGGTTGCTTCTGCTTGTGGGAACTCATGCTTCAAAGGATGCTGGACCTAGAGACAAAAAACTAGATTTAGTGCTTTGATTAAGTAGGAATGAAGCCAAATTCAATGCGAAACATCTTATTACATGTCCCCAGAGGAGTGAGAACTTTGAACTCCTGGGCTCTTCTCTTTCTTCCTGTTTTCTGAATTTAGTATCAAAGGAAACTTTGATAATCCCCATGCAGTTTCAAAGGGAGAGAGTTAAAGTTGATTTGTTCTGCTCCATGTAAATCGTGTCCTCTAAGCTTCCATTTTTCCTGGTATATCTAAGAGCATAAACTAGCGAGGGAGCCTAACAAGCCTTTGAGAACTGATGGGAGGCCCCAGATTTGCAATAATTTGGAAAGGTCAATAGTCTAAAGTCTACTCAGTCATGCCTACCTTATGCAGTGCCATAGTTCTCATAGGAAAACTCCATCTAAACCTCCTCCTGAGGCCCATATGATCCAGCTGTGACCCTGTTTTCACATAGTGCCCACTGCACATGTTTTCTGGAAGGCTCTCCACGCCAACACTACTTGTCCGCACCTGCCCACCCCTCATGGCTGTCCTCCCTGATGGTTTCATTGTAAGATTCTCCCGGGGCCTGAAGGCTTAAGGAGGTGAATAACTCCTCCCTTCTCAGGGCCAGTCCCAAGGCGCAAGGCCACTTGCGTGTGCATCAGCAAGATAGCAGAAGCAGGAAGAGAGGTGGCTGGAGGACACCTACCCCAGCTGGAAGACACCTACCCAGGCTGGAAGACACGTACCCCTGAAGATCCTGAAAGAGGCCATCCAGGTACAACATAGCAGTTGCGTCAGACTAGGACACTTCCTGTTTACAGGAGACTATAAAACCTTTGCCCTGTCCTCACTTGGGGCTAATGCCATTTTAGGCCTCAGCTCGCCTGCACACAGGCACTCATTAAAACAGCATGTTTTGTCTCATGTTGTCTGTTGGCATGTTCTTGGGGTTCGAAATGATACAAGAACCTTACACTCATTTTCCTTATTTAGCCACAGCATGGTACATGATCTGTCCTCTCTACTATCACTCCCCATGCCGTATGTTTGCCAATTTTGTGCATGTGTTATGTTCTCTGATAGATCACAGGTTTGTGTAGCAAGGAAGAATTTAACTTTTTTTTTTTCTTTTTAAGAAATGGGGTCTTGCTATGTTGATAGGTTGGCCTCAAACTCCTGGGCTTAAGTGATCCTCTAGCCTCAGCCTCCAATGTTGGTGGGACTACAGAATGTGCCACTGCACCTAGGTTTAAGTTTTGAACATCCAAATTGCCTAGTGCCGTGCCTTTGATGCTGACGATTCTCAAAATCATACAGATGATTAAAATATCACTAAAAGTGCCCTGGGCATGGAGTCTAATTCATTCCTCCTGCTCAAGGAATGGCACTCTAAAATAAATCACTTCCCAGTTCTGAGTGTCTGTCCCACAGCTGTAATCTGAGTGGGAAGTCAAGAAGAACTGCTTTAGTACCCTTAAGGACAAACTGCAAATCCATTTCAAATAACTATAGCCTTAGCATTGCAAGGAGACCCCAATCCAAATAAGATACAATTAAGTGAATATTAAGCAGTTTCGGGTGGGAAGTCTTACCTCAGAAGATTGAGCTCCCTGGCCTCTCAGGTCTGGTTAGGAGTCTCTGGCCAACTGGGCTTTCATAACCCCTGCTATAAGGAAGTGGATTTGGGGAGGGCTGCTTTACCTTCATTCCAGCTGTGAAACCAGACAGGTCTCAGTTAATTTAGAAAGTTTGTTTTGCTAAGGTTGAGGATGCATGCCCATGACACAGCCTCAGGAAGTTCTGAAGACATGTGCCCAAGGTGGTCAGATCACAGCTTGGTTTTATACATCAGATATCAATCAACACACGTAAGATGAATATTGGTTCGGTCCGAAAAGATGGGACAACAGGAAGCAGAGAGGCGGGCTTCCAGATCATAGGTAGATAAGGGACAAATAGTTGCATTCGTTGAGTTTCTGATGAGCCTCTCCAAAGGGGGCAACCAGATATGCATTTATCTCAGTGAGCAGAGGGTTGACTTTGAGTAGAATGGGAGGCAGGTTTGCCCTGAGCAGTTCCCAGCTTGACTTTTCCCTTTAGCTTAGTGATTTGGGGGCCCCAAGATTTATTTTCCTTTCATTCTTCCCCCTTTTTCTTTTGAAAAATCTTTTGGAGAACGCGTTTTAGAAGAAATTGAGTCTCTGTTTCCAGGTTTCATCTGATCTCTCATGGCTAGGATGGTTTATTCCTAGATGGGTAGGTCCTGAGCTATTAGGAAAGCTCATTTTAGCAGGTTGTGAAGTCTCATGTCGTATGAAGAGAAAATAGGGGGAGGAAGGGAGAAAAATGAACAAAAGGAAAACCCTGGAAAATCGATATAGGATACATTACTCGAAGTCCATACATTAGTAGGCAGGTATGAAAGTGGCTTATATATGTAAATAGGTTGCTGTTACTTTCTTCCGAAGTTTAAGTTGTCTAGCTTCAGTTTGTAGGGCTTTAAGAAAGCACAGCTTAGTTTTCAGTGACTCCCAATTAGGAAAAATGGGGGGAAAAAGAAGGAAAAGAATTGAAAACATTATTTTGAAGACTTGTAGCCAAGAAAATTAGAATTTGGTCCAAACTGTAGAAAATAATAACAGTTGAGGAACATTAGGCAAGACTGGAATCTAGCAAAAGGTATACTGTAATTTTTGAAGCATAATAAGGATACTTAATTTTCCAAATATTAAGTCCTAATAAAAACAGCATAAAGTCAATTAAATTTGTTTTTCAAAATTTTATAAACCATCTATAAAATTTTAATCTTGACCATAAGATATAACTTCCAGAAACCTTTTATAATCTTTATGACATTTATTAAGGAGTCAGTTAATGCCTTTACCTTTTTATGCAGCTTGCCCCTTTGTGTCTTTTTTTTTTTTTTTTTTTTTTTTGAGACGGAGTCTCGCTCTGTCGCCCAGGCTGGAGTGCAGTGGCCCGATCTCAGCTCACTGCAAGCTCCGCCTCCCGGGTTTACGCCATTCTCCTGCCTCAGCCTCCCGAGTAAGCTGGGACTACAGGCACCTGCCACCTCGCCCGGCTAGTTTTTTGTATTTTTTTTTAGTAGAGACGGGGTTTCACCATGTTAGCCAGGATGGTCTCGATCTCCTGACCTCATGATCCGCCCGTCTCGGCCTCCCAACCCTTTGTGTCTTTTAATTGGGGCATTTAGCCCATTTACATTTAAGGTTAATATTGTTATGTGTGAATTTGATCCTGTCATCATGATGCTGGCTGGTTAATTTTGTGGACTTGTTAATGTAGTTGCTTCATAGTGTCATTGGTCTGTGTACTTCAGTGTTTTTGTAGTGGCTGGTAATGGATTTTCCTTTCCATGTTTAATACTTCCTTCAGGAGCTCTTGCAAGGCAGTTCTGGTAGTGAGGAAATCCCTCAGCATTTGTTTGTTTGAAAAGGATTTTATTTCTCTTTCACTTATAAAGCTTAGTTTGGCTGGATATGAAATTCTGGGCTGAAAATTGTTTTCTTTAAGACAATTGAATAGTGGCTCCCAATCTCTTCTGGCTTGTAGGGTTTCTCCTAAGATGTCCGCTGATAGTCTGATGGGCTTCCCTTTGTAGGAGACCTGGCCTTTCTCTCTGACTGCCCTTAACATTTTCTCTTTCATTTTTTTGACCCTGGAGAATCTGAAGATTATCTGTCTTGGGGCAGATTTTCTTGTGGAGTATCTTATTGGGGTTGTCTGGATTTCCTGAATTTGAATGTTGACCTGTCTTGGTAGTTTGTGGAGGTTCTCCTGGATGATATCCTATAGTGCATTTTCCAACTTGGTTCCATTCTCCCAGTCTCTTTCAGGTACTCCAATCAGTCATAGGTTCTGTCTTTTACACATCCCATAGTTCTCGGAGGTTTTATTCATTCGTTTTCATTCTTTTTTCTCTAATCTTGTCTGCCTGCCTTATTTCAGCAAGGTAGTCTTCAAGCTCTGATATTCTCTCTTCTGCTTGGTCAATTCGGCTATTGATACTTGTGTTTGCATCATGAAATTCTGGTGCTGTGTTTTTTTTTTTTTTTATTATACTTTAAGTTCTAGGGTACATGTACATAACGTGCAGGTCTGTTACATATGCATACTTGTGCCATGTTGGTGTGCTGCACCCATCAACTCGTCAGCACCCATCAACTCGTCAGCACCCATCAACTGGTGCTGTGTTTTTAAGCTCAATCAGGTCATTTATGTTGCACTCTAAACTGGTTATTCTAGTTAACAACTTCTGTAATCTTTTATCATGGTTCTTAGCTTCTTTGCATTGGTTTAGAAGATAATCCTTTAGCTCAGTGAAGTTTGTTAGTACGCACTTTCTGAATCCTACTTCTGTCAGTTCATCCATCTCAGCTTCAGCCCCATTCTGTGCCCTTGATGGAGAGGTGTTGCGATCATTTGGAGGAGAAGAAACATTCTGGCTTTTGGAATTTTCAGCCTTTTGCGTTGCTTTTCCTCATCTTTGTGGATTTATCTCCCTTTGAAGTTTGAGGCTGTTGACTATTGGATGGGGTTTTTGTAGGGTCTTTTTTTCTTTTTGAGACGGGGTCTCGCTCTGTCGCCCAGGCTGGAGGGCAGTGGCACGATCTCGGCTCACTGCAAGCTCTGCCTCCCAGATTCATGCCATTCTTCTGCCTCAGCCTCCCGAGTAGCTGGGACTACAGGTGCCTGCCACCACACCTGGCTATTTTTTTGTATTTTTTAGTAGAGACGGGGTTTTACTGTGTTAGCCAGCATGGTCTTGATCTCCTGACCTCGTGATCCGCCCACCTCAGCCTCCCAAAGTGCTGGGATTACAGGCATGAGCCACCATGCCCGGCCTTTGTGGGGTCTTTTTTGTTGATGTTGTTGTTACTTTCTGTTTGTTTGTTTTTTATCTAACTGTCAGGTTTCTCTTCTGCAGGTCTGCTACAGTTTGCTGAGAGTCCACTCCAGACCCTGTTTGCCTGAGTATCACCAGTGGAGGCTGCAGAACAGCAAAGATGGCAGCCTGCTTCTTCCTCTGGAAGCTTCCTCCCAGAGGGGTACTGACCTGATGCCAGCTGGAACTCTCCTGTGTGAGGTGTCTGGCAACAGCTGTTGTGAAGTCTCACCTAGTCATGAGGCATGGGATCAGGGATCTGCTTAAGGAAGCAGTCTAACTGTCCCTTAGCAGAGTTGATGCACTGTGCTGGGAGAATCCCTCTTGTACAGATCAGTTGGACTCTTAGGAGCTAGCAGGTAGGAAAGATTAAGTCTGCTGAACCTGAGGCCATGGCTGCCACTTCCCCAGGTGCTCTGTTCCAGGGAGATGAGAGTTCTGTCTGTAAACCCCTAGCTGGAGTTGCTGGAATTCCTGCAGGGAGGCCCTGCCTGGTGAGGAGGGATGGATCCAGTTTCCACCTAAAGAAGCAGTCTGGCCATGATCTGCCATTGCTTCTGTGCTGTGCTGTGGGGAGTACTGCCCAGTCCAAACCTCCCAGTTTCCTTAGCACTGACAGGGGAAAACCACCAAGCAGAGCTAAAGTAATGGCAGCCACCCCTCCCCGCAGGAACTCAGTCATCTAAGGCATACTCCACGCTGCTGTACTGGCCAGCAGGGATTTCAAGCCAGTGGATCTTAGCTTGCAGGGTTCCTTGGGAGTGGGACCTGCTGAGTGAGGCTATTTGGTTCCCTGGTTTCAGTCTCATTTTCATGGGAGTGAATGGTTCTCCTGGATCACTGGAGTTCCACATGCCGTTGGAGTAGGTAAAAACTCCTGCAGCTCAGTACCTGCCCAAACAGCCTCCAATGGGAGCAGCTGCAGTGGGTCTGCCCAGTTTTGTGCTTGAGACCCAAGGCCCTGATGGTGTAGGGTCGTGAGGGGATCTCTTGATTCTTGGACTATAAAAATCCATGGGAAAAGTCTAGTACCCTGGGTGGGTAACAGTCCTTCACCACCTCCCTTGGCTGGAGGAGGGTGGTTCCTTTGTTCTGTGTACCTCCCAGGTGAACCATCACCCCACCTTGCTTTTCCTTGCTCTCTCTGGATCATGCCATCCACCTAGTCAGTTCCAATGAGATGAACTGGGCACCTCAGTTGGAAATGCATAAATCACCCACTTTTTGTGTTTGTCTTGCTGGGAGCTGCAGACTGGAGCTATTCCTATTCGGCCATTTTGGCCCCTCCCCTCAAGTAATTGAATTAAATGTCTGCGGATTAAATTCTCCAATCAAAAGACAGAGATGGGCAAAATGATTTAAAAAACATGATCCAATTATATGCTGTCTAGAAAAAATTCTTTTTAGATTCAATGATACAAATTGGTTGAAAGTGAAAGGATGAAAATAGATATTTTATGCAAGTAATAACTAAAAGAGAACAGAGGCAGTTATATTACTATCAGATAAAACAGACTTTAAATGAAAAAAAGTTGTAAGAAAAAAGAGGATATATATATATATATACACACACACACAGACACACACCCAAAAGTTTAATACAACTGAAAGATATAACAATTACAAACATTTATGTACCTAATATCACACCATCAAATATACAAAGTAAAAACTGACAGAATTGATGGGAGAAATAGACAATTCCACAACAATAGCCAGAGACTTCAGTATATCACTCTCGATATGAATAGAACTAGCAGACAGAAGATAAGCAAGGAAATAGAGGACTTGAACAGCACAGTAAACCAACTAGATCTAACAGATATACACAGAACACTCTATCCCACAACAGAATGTACATTCTTCTCAGGTGTATGTGGGACATTTCCTAGGATTAAATATATGTTAGAACAAAAATTAAGTTTCAGTAGATTTAAAAAGATATATATCACACAAGGTATCTTTTCAATGAGCAGGATGAAGTTAGATGTCAATAACAAGAAAAACTGGAAAATTTACCAATTTATGGAAATTAACACAATCTTAAACAGTGGATCAAAGAAGAAATAACAATGTAAATTAGAAAATATTTAGAGATGAACGAAAACAAAAACACAACATATCAAAACCTAAAACATGAAAGCAGTACCATGGGGGAAATTTATAGCTATAAATTCTTACCTTAAAAAAAAACAAGTAAGATCTCAAATCAACAGCCTAACTTTACAACTTAAAGTACTAGAAAAAGAACAAACTAAGCAGAGCTAGCAGAAGGAAAGAAATAATGATTAGAGCAGAGATAAGCAAAACAGAGATAAACAATAGAGAAAATCAATAAAACAATAGTTATTTGAAAAGATTAACATCATTGACAAACTTTCAGTCAAATGGAATAGGAAAAAAAAGACGAGAGACTCAAACCACTAAAATAAGAAATGAAAATGGGGTCATTATAGTGATTCTACAGAAATGAAAGGATTATAAGGGAGTGTTATGAACAATTGTACACCCACAAATTGGCTAACCTAGATGAAATGGATAAATTCCTAGAAACACAAAACCTACTGAGACCAAATCACAAAGAAACAGGAATTCCAAATAGATCTATAACTAGTAAAGATATTGAATCAGTAATTGAAAATATCCCCGTAAAGAAAAGTCCTCAACTTGATGCTTCATTGGGGAATTCTATCAAACACTTTAGGAAGAATTCACAGCAATCTATTTCAAACTTTTCCAAAATTAAAGCGGAGGGAACCCTTTCTAACTCTTTTATGAGGTCACCATTACCTTGATGACAAACACAGATATAGACACTGACAGAAAAGAAAACTACAGACCAATATCTCTTAAGAACACTGATGCAAATATCTTTAACAAATATTAACAACCTGAATTCAGCAGTATGTTAAAAGGACTATATGCCATGACCAAGTGGGATTTATTCCTGAATGCAAGAGTGGTTCAACATATGAAAATTGACCCTTGTAATATATCACATTAAATTAACAAAGAAAAGCATCACATAATTATCTCAACTGATGCAAAGAAAGCACTGGACAAAATTCAACATTCTTATATTATAAAAACACCCAACAAACTAAGAATAGAAGAAAATGTTCAACATTCCAAAAGCTGTGAAAAAACCACAGCAAACATCATACTCAATGGTGAAAGACTGAAAGCTTTTTCCTTAAGATGAAGAAAAGGCAAGGATGCCTTCTTTTGCCACTTCTATTCAATTTAGTTCTGGACATTTTAGCCAGAGTAATTAGACAGGAGAAAAAATAAAAGGCATCCAAATTGGAAAATAAGTAAAAATTATCTCTGTTAATAGATGATATGACCTAAAGATTCTATAAAAAGTTGTTAGAACTAGTAACAAATTACAGCAAGAGACAAAGTTAATGCACAGAAATCAGTTACATCTGTATGTACTAATAATAAACAATCTGAAAGGAAATTAAGAAAATAATTTTATTTATAATGGAATGAAAAAGAATAACATACTTAGGAATTAACAGAGGGAGTTATGGACTACAATAAAACTATAAAACATTGTTGAAAGAAATTAAAGGAGACATAAAATAAATGGAAAGACATCTGTGTTCATGACCTGGAAGACTTAATATTGTTAAGATGCTACCCAAAGTGACCTACAGATTCAATGTAATCTCTATCGAAATCCCAATGATGTTTATTGTAGAAATATGAAAACCCATCCTAAAATCCATCTGGAATCTCAAGAGATCCTGAATAGCCAAAAGAATCTTGAAAAAGAAGAGCAAAGCAGAAAGAGTTACACCTGTTAATTTCAAAACTTATTATGAATCTCTAATAATCAAAACAGTGTGGTACTGGCATGAATACCGACATTTAAACCAGTAGAATACAACTGAGAGCTCAGAAAGAAACCATCAAATATATGATAAAGTTATTTTTCAAAAGGCAGCCTTTTCAACAAATGGTGCTGGGAAAACTGGATATCCACATGCAAAAGAATAAGGTTGGACTCTTGCCTAAGAACTCATGCAAAAATTAAACTCAAGATGGATCCATGACCTAAATGAAAGACCTGACATTATAAAGCTCTTCGAAGAAAACATAGGGTAAAAACTTTACAACACTGAATTAAACAATGATGTTTTTGAATATGACACCAAGGGCAGAGGCAACAACAAATAATAGATAAATTGGACTTAGCAAATTTTTAAAAAATATGTATACCAAAAGAATGTCTTCAACAGATAAAAAGGGAACTCACTGAATGGGAAAATATATTTGCAAGTCACATATATCATATGGAATTAATATCCAGAAGGCATAGAGAAGTCCTGAAACTCAACAACAAAAAAAACCAAATGTCCCAATAAAAAACAGAAAAAATAGGCAAATAACTTGCCTAAGCATTTATGTAAATAAGTTCAGAAAACATTGGCCAAGGTATGCCATGGCCAATAAGAACATGAAAAGATACTGAACATCACTAATCATTAGAGAAATGTAAATTAAAACTACAATGAGATACCACCTCATACCCATTAGGATGGCTACCATCAAAACACTAGAAAATAAGAAGTGTTGTTGAGGATATGGAGAATTTGGAACCGTTATGCACTGTTGGTAGTAGCTTAAAATGGTACAGTTGCTCTGGAAAACAGCATAACATTTTCTTAAAAAATTAAAACTAGGGCGGGTGTCCAAGATGGCCGAATAGGAACAACTCCAGCCTCCAGCTCCCAGCGTGAGTGACACAGAAGATGGGTGATTTCTGCATTTTCAACTGAGGTACTGGGTTCATCTCATTGGGGCGTGTTGGACAGTCGGTGCTGGTCAGTGGGTGCAGCCTGACCAGTGAGAGCTGAAGCAGGGCGAGGCATTGCCTCACCTGGGAAATGCAAGGGGAAAGGAATTCCTTTTCCTAGCCAAGGGAAACTGAGACACACAACACCTGGAAAATCATGTAACTCCCACCCTAATACTGCACTTTACCAAGGGTCTTAGCAAACAGCACACCAGGAGATTATATCCCACACCTGGCCGAGAGGGTCCCATGCCCACACCCACGGAGCCTCCCTCATTGCTAGCACAGCGATCTGAGATCTAACTGCATGGCAGCAGCAAGGCTGGGGCAGGGGTGTCTGCCATTGCTGATGCTTAAGTAGGTAAACAAAGCCTCTGGGAAGCCCTAATTGGGTGGAGCCCACCACAGCTCAAGGAGGCCTGCCTGCCTCTGTAGACTCCACCTCTGGGGACAGGGCATAGCTAAACAAAAAACAGCAGAAACCTCTGCAGATGTAAATGTCCCTGTCTGACAGCTTTGAAGAGAGCAGTGGTTCTCCCAGCATGGAGGTTGAGATCTGAGAACAGACAGACTGCCTGCTCAAGTGGGTCCCTGACCTTTGAGTAGCCTAACTGGGAGACATTCCCCACTAGGTGCAGACTGACACCTCACACCTCACATGGCTGGGTACACCTCTGAGACAAAGCTTTCAGAGCAAGAACCAGAGAGCAACACTCACTGTTCAGCAATATTCTATTTTCTGCAGCCTCTGCTGCTGATACCCAGGCAAACAGGGTCTAGAGTGGACCTCAAGCAAACTCCAACAGACCTGCAGCTGACTGTCCTGACTGTTAGAAGGAAAACTAACAAACAGAAAGGACACCCACACCAAAACCCCATCAGTACATCACCATCATGAAAGACCAAAGGCAGATAAAACCACAAAGATGGGGAAAAAGCGGGGCAGAAAAGTTGGAAATTCAAAAAGTCAGAGCACATCTCCCCCTCCAAAGGAACGCAGCTCATCACCAGCAATGGAACAAAGCTGGACAGAGAATGACTTTGATGAGTTGAGAGAAGAAGGCTTCAGTTGATCAAACTTAGAGCTAAAGGAGGAACTACGTACCCAGTGCAAAGAAACTAAAAACCTCGAAAAAAGAATGGATGAATGGATAATTAGAATAATCAGTGCAGAGAAGACCATAAAATAACTGATAGAGATGAAAACCATGACACAGAGCTACATGACAAATGCACAAGCTTCAGTAACTGACTTGATCAACTGGAAGAAAGAGTATCAGTGATTGAAGATCAAATGAATGAAATGAAGTGAGAAGAGAAGTTGTGAGAAGAGAAGTTTAGAGAAAAAAGAGGAAAAAGAAATGAACAAAGCCTCCAAGAAATATGGGATTATGTGAAAAGACCAAATCTACGTCTGATTGGTGTGCCTGAAGGTGATGGGGAAAATGGAACCAAGTTGGAAAACACTCTGCAGGATGTCATCCAGGAGAACTTCTCCAACCTAGTAAGGAAAGCCAACATTCAAATTCAGGAAATACAGAGAATGCCACAAAGATACTCCTCAAGAAGAGCAACTGCAAGACATATAATTGTCAGATTCACCAAAATTGAAATGAAGGAAAAAATGTTAAGGGCAGCCAGAGAGAAAGGTCAGGTTACCCACAAAGGGAAGCTCATCAGACTAACAGCAGATTTCTCAGCAGAAACTCTACAAGCCAGAAGAGAGTGGTGGTCAATATTCAACATTCTTAAAGAAAATAATTTTCAACCCAGAATTTCATATCCAGCCAAACTACATATCATAAGTGAAGCAGAAATAAAATCCTTTATGGACAAGCAAATGCTTAGAGATTTTCTCACCACCAGGCCTGCCCTACAAGAGATCCTGAAGGAAGCACTAAACATGGAAAGGAACAACCAGTACCAGTCACTACAAAAACATGCCAATATGTAAAGACCATGGATGCTAGGAAGAAACTGCATCACCTAATGAGCAAAATAACCAGTTAATATCATAATGACAGGATCAAGTTCACATATAACAATATTATCCTTAAATGTAAATGGACTAAATGGTCCAATCAAAAGACACAGACTGGCAAATTGGATAAAGAGTCAAGACCTATCAGTTTGCTGTATTCAGGAGACCCATCTCACATGCAGAGACACACATAGGCTCAAAATAAAGGGATGGAGGAAGATCTACCAAGCAAATGGAAAACAAAAAAAGCNGG
>NW_016813223.1:366168-414389 GCF_001698545.2 Rhinopithecus bieti
AGCCAACAGACACATGAAAAAATGCTCATCATCACTGTCCATCAGAGAAATGCAAATCAAAACCACAATGAGATACCATCTCACACCAGTTAGAATGGCAATCATTAAAAAGTCAGGAAACAACAGGTGCTGGAGAGGATGTGGAGAAATAGGAACACTTTTACACTGTTGATGGGACTATAAACTAGTTCAATCACTGTGGAAAACAGTGTGGTGATTCCTCAAGGATCTAGAACTAGAAATACCATTTTACCCAGACATCCCGTTACTGGGTATATACCCAAAGGATTATAAATCATGCTGCTATAAAGACACATGCACATGTATGTTTATTGCAGCACTATTCACAATAGCAAAGACTTGGAACCAATCCAAATGTCCATCAGTGATAGACTGCATTAAGAAAATGTGACATGTATACACCATGGAATACTATGCAGCCATAAAAAAGGATGAGTTTGTGTCCTTTGTAGGGACATGGATGCAGCTGGAAACCATCATTCTCAGCAAACTATGGCAAGAACAGAAAAAAAAACACCGCATGTTCTCCCTCATAGGTGGGAACTGAACAATGAGATCACTTGGACACAGGAAGGGGAACATCACACACCGGGGGCCTATTGTGGGGAGGGGGGAGGAGGGAGGGATAGCATTAGGAGATATACTTAATGTAAATGATGAGTTAATGGGTGCAGCACACCAACATGTCACATGTATACATATGTAACAAACCTGCACATTGTGCACATGTACCCTAGAACTTAAAGTATAATAAAAAAATTAAAATGTGTTACAATACGATCTAAAAATTCCATATGTGGGTATATACTTCAATTAATTGAAAGCAAGGACATGAAGCGATATTTATATACCCTTGTTCATAGCAGCATTATTCATAATAGCTTAAATGTGGAAGCAATGCAGATGTTCATCAATGGAGGTATAAGACAAATGTGTCATATACCTACGGTGGAATATCATTTGGCCTTAAAAAGGAAGGAAATTCTTACATATTCTATGACATAGATGAGTCTTGAGGATATTATTCTAAGTGAAATAAGCTTGTCATTAAAAGACAAATACTCTATTATTCCACTTATATGAGGTACATAGAATAGTCAAAATCCTAGAGACATAAAATAGAGTAGTGGTTGCCAGGGCCTGGGGAAAGGAAAAAATGGCTTGTTTTTTAAATAGGTATAGCATTTCAGTTTTACAAGATGAAAAGAGTTATGGAGATGGATGGTGGTGACGATTACTTAGCAAAACGAGTGTAATTAATACCACTGAACTATATATTTAAAATGCTTAAAATGATGTTATATATTTTTTATTACAACAAAAAATTTTTAAAAAGACATGAAGAACTGATTAATACCAAAACATAAATAAGCCTTGAAAGCTTTATTCTAAGTGAAAGAAAGCAGTCAGAAAAGACCATGTATTATATGATGTCATTCATTTAAAATGTCCAGGGTAGGAAAATCTGCAGACAGAAAGTAGATTAGTGGCTGCTTAGGGTTGGGGGAGAGGGTAAAAAAATAGGAAGACAATAGCTGAAGGTGGCATTTTTCTTTTTTCAGTGATGAAATTGTCCTAAAATTCACTGTTGTGATGGTTACACATATCTGTGAATATATTAATTTAATTGTATACTTCAAATTGATGAATTGTATAGTATGTCAATTATAGCTTCATAAAGTTGTTAAGAAAGGGTGGGAAATTTAGGTTGTCCCACAATGTTTATATTAGCACCTATGTTCCCTATAGCCCTTTTTTGTCAGGTACGCCAATATTGTTTAATCCACCATGCTTATTGTTGCCATTGTGTACTAACGGCCTGAGAGCACAGTTAGCCATGTTTTGTACGCAAAATGTTGGACACCTACATTGGGGTTAAAGGAGTAGTGGTCACAACCAGATGTGGTTTAGTCTGAGTATTACATAAGTCCCCTCAGTGTCTCCCTTGTTTCTGGGTGGAGCATTCTCCAGGATAATTTGGATCTACCATGGAATGCCTACTTCTTTAACCCCAACAGAAACTGTTTGTAATTTTAGATTCTGTTTAATAACTTTCTATCTACAACAAAAAGGGTAATATACATTTGTTCACAGCGCACGGTAGCATGTTGGGCATCCTACTGCCATATTGTGTCTATTATAACCAAGGACCTTCCTGCATTTGATCATCAAGGTTTATATTCGCACAGTGGTCAGTCAGCCAGGAGTTGTAACCATGCGGTTGGATGTCCTGCTCCTTATGAGATTTTTGAAATGCATCTATCTGACATGCCTGTAGCAGGTACTGTCTACTGCTAAAGTTTCCACCACAGATGCAAGAACAAAAAAGGTCCTTATGCTTTTTGTCTGTGATTGTGGCAGCCAAGATTGACTAGAGGAATGCAGAGGGAAAAAAGAAAAAAATGAGAGATTATAAAATGGTTTGTTTAATTTACCTTGTATGTAACTGCCTGGGAAACAAAAGTTCTGTGCCTTATCAGAATGATGTGCTATGCTTTATGTTGACCTTTGTCGTGTTCTGACTATTTTAAACAACCAAGTCTTCTCTCTTTGAAAAAAACTAAGGTATTTTACAATAAGATGCCTTCCTATAGTTACTTTTGCAGTTTTTTATAGTCACTTTGGTTAACTAGGTAGGCAAGTATGGTCTTATAGTGATCAGTAATCTTATTTAGTTAAGTGTTCAACCCTTTTGACATTTTTGGCAGTTTTGCCTTCCCAAAATAAAATGTGAAATGAAATCTTGATCTCAAATTGACCTTGACAGTTCCCAGAGGGCCCCTGGAAAATCGTGAAAGATTTTTTTCTTTCACCTTGTAAAAAGAGAGATTTTAAACAAAATAATGGTTTTTGATAGTCAAATTGCATTAAATGTGTTGTCAAATGAGAAGAGATGTTTAACCTTCTCTATGTGATATTTGCATGGGTAAATATTATTAATATGACTATTTCAGAAATTGTATGACATTCATAGGAATTTGTCAATATCTCCACTGCTCAAGGTATGTGTTGGGATAATTTTAGTTATAAATCTGGTTGTTGTTTTAAATATCGATTACAGAGACAACCAAATTTCCTTGTCAATTACTTAATAATGAACTCTTATTGACAAGTGAAGCCAAGTGGACTTCCTGGGTCGAGTGGGGACTTGGAGAACTTTTCAGAACTTACTTCATGTCTAGCTAGAGGATTGTAAATGCACCAATCAGCACTCTGTAAAAACACACCAGTCAGTGCTCTGTGTCTAGCTAAAGGTTTGTAAACGCACCAATCAGTACTCTGTAAAGATGGACCAATCAGCACTCTGTAAAATGGACCAATCCACGCTCTATAAAATGGACCAATCAGCAGGACAGGGGCAAGGAAGAATAAGGGAGTAAAAGCTGGGCACTGGAGCCAGCAGTGGCAACCAGCTTGGGTGCGCTTCCATGCTGTGGAAGCTTTGTCTTTTTCACTCTTCACAATAAATCTTGCTGCTGCTCACTCTTTGGGTGTGCACTACCATTATGAGCTGTAACACTCACTGCGAGGGTCTGCCACTTCCTTCCTGAAGTCAGGGAGACCACGAACCCACCGGGAGGAACAAACAGCTCTGGAGGCACCACCTTTAAGAGCTGTAACACTCACTGCGAAGGCCTGCAGCTTCATTCCTGAAGTCAGTGAGACCACGAACCCACTGGAAGTAAGAAACTCTGAACACATCTGAACATCTGAAGGAACAAACTCCGGACACACCATCTTTAAGAGCTGTAACACTCACCGCAAGGGTCTGTGGCTTCATTCTTGAAGTCAGTGAGATGAAGAACCCACTGGAAGGAATGAATTCCAAACACATTATCATGTCTTTAACCATAGCCCTTTTAAGTCTTGTCATCCACAGATAGTTTTGTTTTACTCTGGTTCCTATATGAAAACGTTTTTAATAAGCTACAAGCCAAAGTGCTTAATCTTAAATAAAAAGGAAAAGTCTCAGAGACACATGGAAAAAAACTATGACAGATACACTAGGGCACAGGCTTCTGATGGCATTGATCAAATGACTTTAAGACCATCCCACTAGACTGAGTAAGGATTTCCAGAACTCTATTGGAGAAGCTGATGGGTTGATAAAACTGCTAACCCAAGATTAGGCAGAACAAAAATTAGTTTCAGGCACCAGATGAACTGATGAAGCACAATTATACTATTTATGGATTTTTACTTGAAACATTGTTGATTCTTTTGTGTTGTATTTTCTGAATGGATTAGAAGACACTTCTTTCTCTTTTATAGTATCCATAACTTGCAACAATAATTAGATTCTACTTTTATAAACAAAAATAGAGTGTGTGTCATTTTCTCCTTGCCTAATCCCTCTAGAATTTGGCACTCATTGAGGATTCTTATTTTCATGACAACATAATTATTTGCATATGTCCAATAGGAACTTGTCCTTCCTGTAACTGGATGTAACTGAAAATCTTGGTTATATAAGCAAGGCTTTGACTGAAATGTCATAGTTGAAAATGACACATAGACCCAGATGTGACCAGACAGTTTTTAAGAGGCTAAGGTTGATTTTATGGAGTCTGTGCTTACAAAGCACTTTTCGGTAAAGTTTTCCAACTAACCTTTGTAGAGAAGCAAGAACGACTGAAGGGACGAAGGGTGAGAAGATAGGAGAGTAGTTTTGTCCTCTCCATCTACTCTAGAGGTTTAGGGTTCCTTGACATCACCCTTCTACCAGGCATGTTGAAGCATTTATCTCCATGGACCCTACTTCAACATGGAAGGGAGGCCCCCACCATTGTACTGTTCATCTGGGATCTGTGTAGAACCTGAGGAATGTTCTGGATAAGCAGGACACACATTTTTCCTTAACTCAGCAGCATCTTCACTGACTTCTGCATTTTTAATATCGTGATAAAATGTTTTAAAATGAAATAACTTTACATATTATATAATAAGAAAAAACAGCCATTCAAAAAAGCAAATGAACACTATCATGTGAACAGGAAGAAATAACCAGTTATATTTTGCTGAATTTTGTATCACAATTTTTTTAATATAAATCCACTTTCATGCATATATTATTCATAAGATTCTTTTTTGCTTATGTTGTTTGGGGCTTGCTTTTTTAATATAACCTGATCATTTTTCAATAAGATGAATAATTCTTCTATAATATTTCCTTTAATAGATGCTGTGTAATTTTATTACATGGTCACTCCATTAATTCTGGATGCCGTTATCCACTAGTATGCATTTATGTTGTTACCAACATTTTACTATTAGATACAATGCTGAAATGAATATCTTGATGTATAAATCTTTGTGTACATGCATGAATAATTCTTAATGAATTTCTAAAATAGAATTCATGGCTCAATGGTCAGGGAAATCTTTAAATCTTTTTGTTCTTCCCGTCCAAACTCCCTTTTAAAATGTTTGAACTACTTTATATGCATAATAGCTGCATACTATAGAACACATTTCTCCATTCTGGATCAGCCTATTTAATTGTAATTGGTCCTAGAGCTGTCTCTAGACTTTTCCATCATTGAAATCAGCAATAATATGAAGCCATCTTAATACCTACATATCTAGCAGACCTGAGTGACTTTACTCCCTCCTGCCGGTTTGTCAACTACTCATTACCTTGCTGGCCAATTTCTGTCTACAGTTTCCAGGTGTCTCTGAGTTCTTGCCAATGCTATACTGTGCAAGTGTTACCTATCACCTACCTCACACCTGTTTGATGTGGCCCACCCACCTTCTCGAAAAATAGGGTTCACCCCCCAGTGACTGCAGTGACCCTTCTGAAATTTTATGTTGGCTTCACGGCTTCTGAAAACAGCTCTCTAGTATTCCAGATCAGCTCAACAGAGACCACAAACTTTCTCAGACACTCCTGAAATCAAGACTAGGCTGCAGGAAAAAGAGGAGAGGGCTGGCTGGGAACCTAGGGAACTGGACTCCAAGTGTGATTCAGAAATAATTTCTGATTGATCTTGATTACTTTTCTCTGCCTTTCTGGAAATCAGTTTTTGATCTTGAAATGTAGGAACTCTATTGTGTACTGTTTAACTCTTTTTTTACTCCTGCCTGAAATTCTGTAGCTTAATGACCTGCTCTCTGACAAATTTGTTGCTAATAATTCACCTAAATTGAATCAAGCACTCCTCCTTGTAATCCCTATTTAAACTGACCTCCTTTTAAAAATCACTTAATAGATTTCTGAGGGTTATTTTGGAACACCACTGGGAGTGTGTGTGTGTGTGTGTGTGTGTGTTTGTATGTATGGTTGTGTACTTACTTGTATTAGAAGGGTGTGAATATCCTAACTCGTAAACAAGACTGCAAATTCTACAAGGGAGGCACTGTGTATCCTCCTCTCTCTCTCTTGCTGGTCCATATTTAGGGATCTCTGCACATAAGAGTTGCTTAGAAAAAATAACATTGTCTGAGCTAGAGAGGGTAGAGCTTGTGTGAGTGATTATGTGAGTGTGTGGCTATTTACAATGAATGTGCCTCTTTGTGAATGACTGTGTGTGTGTGTGTCTGTGTGTGTGTGTGTGTGTGTGTGTGTGTGGTGGGGTATCTAGAAGGTAAAACAAATGAAGAAAAATAGACTATCAAGTCAAAATATGTAGGAGTAAAGTTTTCATGGAACAGACAGGAGATTTGTTGTCAGGATACTGAGGATCAAAGATGTCTTGGAACAGATGGCTTGGAGTCAGGCATGACTCAGTCCAGTGCAAGAGGAGAGCCTGTGGCTGCCCAAAGTGACAATCTCTGTGCACCATCACACAATGCCCATTTCCATTCCAGGGTCACTTAAGTGTACCCCCACACCCCCATAGAAACAAACAGTACTGGGGTTAGATAGATGACTTCTACACCAACTCCTCTTGTCTATAGGTCCTGACTCACAATGGGGAAACAAGGAAGGAGGAAGATTCCGCCAATGACACACACAGCCAAGACTGGAATTAAAAGCGATTTAATGAGGGCAGAGCAGGAAACATGCATTTCTTTTCATTCGAATCTTCAGATGAACCCTGAGCAGCTGAAGACCAGAAAAGCCACTAATACTTTCTGCTTAATTCAGGGGCTTACAGGATTCTTCAGAGTGTGTGCAAGCAAAAGCTTCATAGTACATATTTTTAGGGTACAAATAAGAGAGAGACTATGACTAGGGGTGACAATGTACTGATTACAAGGTCTACAGACAATTAAGACACAGAAGCAGATGGCAAGAGGGTGTCCAGCATCTGGTGGTCGGCTTCTCAAGGGCTTGTCTGTGCACCAAATTACTTCTGCTTGGTCTTCTGCTGAGCTGGACCTGGAGTGACCACTGAAGGATGCGGCTCTGGTACCTTTGTGTAGCCTGGCTCAGGCACTTTGGTGTATCCTTGCTCAGGGATTTTAATGGTGCCTGGCTCAGGAAACTTGATGCAGCCTTGGTCAGGGACCTTGGTGCAGCCTGGCTCAGGGACCTTGGTGCAGCCTGGCTCAGGGACCTTGGTGCAGCCTGGCTCAGGGACCTTGGTGCAGCCTGGCTTAGGGACCTTGGTGCAATCTGGCTCTGGAATCTTTGTGTTTCCAGGTTGTGGAACCTTTGGGTGGCATGGCTCCTTGGTTATGGGAACAAATGGTTCCTGAGGTGGAGGCTGGCTGGGTTGTTTCACCTGGTGCTGTTGAAGCTGAGGTGGTGGGGCAAAGGTCTGCTTCTCCTGGTAAAAACTCATGCTTCAAAGGATGCTGGACCTAGAGACAAAACAGCTGATTCAGTGCTTTGATTAAATAGGAATGAAGCCCAGTTTAATGACAAATATCTGTCATTTCATTCTGTTTCAGAACTGAGAGCCTCTCTTTTCTTTCTTTTTCCCTGAATTTGAGATCATGGGATGCTTTGATGATCCCTACATATCTTCCAGGGAATAAGGTAAAGTTGACTTCTTCCACATCCTTTAAGTGGAGCCTTTCTCTACGCTTCTTTTCTTCCTGTTACATCTCAAAACCTACGTACAACATGAAAACACATACAAATATGCAAATATATATTCTGAAGCTTTCGCTTACACACTCTTTGAAGAATCCTCTAAGCCCCTGAATTAAGCAGAAAGTTTTAGTGGCTTTTCTGGTCTTCAGCTGCTCAGGGTTCATCTGAGGAATCAAGTGAAAAGAAATGCATGTTTCTTGCTCTTCCCTGATTAAATCACTTTTAATACCACTCTTGGCTGTGTGTCATTGGCTGAAGATTGATGTGACACCTCAGGTTTTCAATAATTTGGAAAGATTGTAATGTCAGCAGTCTAGAATCTACTCACTCATGTCCTCCTCATAGAGTACCATAGTTCTCCCAGGAAAACTCTTATCTAAACTTCCCCCTAAGACTCCAACAATCCACCTGGGAACATCCGTCCACCCTGTGTCCACGGCACATGCTCTCTGGCAGGCTCTCCACATCATCGCTGCCTCCCCACACATGCCCATCTCTCATGGCTCTTCATCGTTTTGCCACAGCATGGTACCTGCTTTCCCTCTCTACTAATCACTCCCCATGTTTGCAAATTTTAGTCAAGTATATGTTTTCTGATGGATTTTACATCCATGGAATAAAGAAAAACTTATCTTTTGATCATCAAAATTGCCAATGTAATGCCCTGTAAATTAAAAATTTCCAATACATGTTGACAGGAGAGTACTCTTGAAATGGGTATATTATATTGTCTTGCTAACTTAACGAGCCTTTACAGAAATCACTCCCCTTTTCTGATCCCAAGTTCCACAGCTGTGATCTGAGTGGAAAGTCAAAATATGTATAAGGTCACCTTAAACAAAAGTTGTTATTGCATTTAAAATAAATATATTTATTGCACAGCAAAGAGGTCTCAATCAAAATAAAGAATCGATTGGAGAATATTAAGATGTTCCCAATGGGGAGACTCACCTGCTGTGCAGAGAAGGTCGAGCTGTTCAGCCTCTGGGATCTGGTGAAGAGTCTCTTGTTAGCTGATATTTATATAGAAAATGAGCCCTGCCTTAAGAAAATTGGATTTTTTAAAAGACTGCTCTACCTTCATTCCAGCTTTTGTGATAAATATCTCTGGCTTAACATTTTTTGTCACTTAAGCTCTGACAGTGGTGTCACCTGGGCCTGACTCACTGTCCACCCTTTGTGGTGTGGTTGCTGTGGGCAACGGGCTTCTTGAATGGCAATGTATTAAATTAGGAGGAAGTTCCATACTGCTAGGACCAGAAACAGTCATGCCTCTTGGCCTGGGGCCTAATCTTTAGCCAGATTAGTCCTATTGGACTTCTTCATGGTTGAAGTGGACATTGAAATAACAATAGGCATTTCTGGTTTTTCTGGGAGGCCATGGGGATGGTGCAGAATAAGTGAATCATCTGATTTTCGATCTCTTAGTGGATTCGTACCTGGGAGGGGCAATTGAAGGCAAAATGCCTGCTTTGGAAATAAGTTGCTTTCACTGTAAAGGTGCCATGTTGATCAGGAGTAGCAGGTGTCATTGAGATATACAGGTAGGATTGACTGGATTTGTGTGACATTGTGGCTCAGCCCTGAAGACCCTGCCTCTAGTGGTATCTTTCTTCTCCAGGGGTGACATAGGAACGGGAGAGTACTGATTCCCTGGGTTCATACACCAGCCATTTCCTCTGATCACTACAGGATGAACCTCAAGTCACTAACTCAGAGTTGCCCTCAATACACACTCTCTTACTAGGTGCAGCCCTTGGGAAATCCAGACATCCTTACATCTCAGGCATGTGAATAGCTCCTTCTTTCCCAATGCTCCACCGCTGTGTTACTCCCCTGAACCTGATGCCCAGGCAGTGCCTCCACCATCAGCTCCTTCTACCAGGTTCCCAAAGCCCCTTGTTCTACTTCAACTTCACACAGTGCCTGGTTATCGTGGGTATTAAGTCAATGGACAGTCATTGTTCTCCTGAATAGAGCTATAGGTTCATGGAAGGGAGAAAGGAAGTGAGAAAGAAACGGAGATAGATAAAGAAGAAAGGAAAGAAAAAAAGAAGGAAAGAAGAAAGAAAGAAAGAAAAAAGAAGGAAAGAAGAAAGAAAGAAAGAAAGGAAGGAAGGAAGGAAGGAAGGAAGGAAGGAAGGAAGGAAGAAAGAAAGAAAAGGAAGGAAGGAAGAGAAAGAGAAAAAAAGAAAAGAAAAGAGGAAAGACAGGGAGGGAGGAAGGCAGGAAGCCACAAGGCAGCTTCTTGGGCATGATTCATTGTCCTGTGCCAGGCCTCCTGGTGTGAGCTGAGAATTCATGAAGGAGAAAAGGCTTCCCCTCCCTTCCACACCCATCTCCTTCCCTCTCTGTTAGCATTTGTTTGACCAGCCACCTCCCTCTGGGATGGGGCCAGGGCCACTGCCATGCCTAAACTCTGGGCTCTGGCATCACATTAGCTCTTTTCCACGGTTGGGTCCAAGTTTCTCTCCTCAGCAAATCCACCTCTCAGGAGCCACAGACCCAGGGGGCTTTGGCCAGACCCTGCTGCTCCACCTGGGATTTTCCTCCCCAGAGGGAGCTGCCTGTTGCTCCTCCATGAATCCCAGTCTCCCTCATTTTCTTCCTCGATTCTGCACCTTGCTTCTAGAGGAAATTCCTTTCTGATTTCCTGTGTCCCTTCCCTGGGCGGGCTCTCTCCTGCCCTTCTCTAACTCATACCTCATTCACCCCAACAAAAGCCTCTCTACCATCAGCTTGTTGAAGTTCTCGTTTTACTCCAACCCTGTTATTCCTGTTTAGTTAAACACACTCAGCACCTGAAAGTTAAGCCTCTTTCTGCCTTTCAGAGAAGCTTTGTCTTTTCATGAGCAGTGTCGGGTGTGCTGATAAATCTGACCTCAGTTTTAGAGAAGGTACATTGAGTGGCTTCTGAAGGCGAGTCCCACCTCCCCAGGTACCTTAGTCTTTCCCACTGGCTCCCTTCTCTGGTGGCAGGAGACTGTAAGTCATCCAACTGCACTGTTCTGGGACTTTCTTGGGACTTGTGTGGATGGTACTGGGTGCCGCTTCAGCACTCTCCAAATCTGCCGAACCTTGCTCTTGTTTTCTGCCATGGCCATGTGAACCACTCACATTGCCTAGAGTTCTGCCTCTCCTCTCCTGATCTGAGGGCCTCTGATGACCCAGCATGAGCTGTCTGTAGGAATCTGTAATGCACTTGTGGATATGCAAGCTTGAAGTTCACTGTTAGCATCCAGTGGCCACACTTCACCAGTGGAGGACATGAGCTGGTAGATAATGCTTTCCTCTTTCATTTCTAGGGGAAACCCTTCTGTGACATAATTCTCTTTTCTATGATTACATTCTCAAAGAAACTAGCTCCACATAAGATATTGTCTTAGGCTCAGTTTTGGGGGAACCCAGGCTAGGGTATATAATGAAATGCATGCCCCATTTAAAGTACAGAAAAAGAAACACATTGCCCAGTGATGGAAATCAGTGCTTAGGCCAAGGTCAGAGGAATCATCTGCTGGGGAAATGTAAGAAATTTGGAACTGATGTAAGGCCTGTGTTTGGAGACTGTGGAACTGAGCTGTCCAATAAAGTAGGCACTAGTCATATGTAAATATTTAAGCATAAATGTATTAATAGATATTTGGGATCTGGATTGTGGAAGAACAGTGTGGCCACGCTGAGCAATTGGAACTCTGGTGTAGATCCTGTTATCAGATATTTATGTATATTCCTCTAAACAGGATTTTCTGATCTTGATTTGTTTTTGTGGAGTTTAAAACCCTGGGGCTGACCTGGTAAAAGTAGTGCAAGTTAACATCATGATTTAAAGGAGATAAGCACACTGGCAACTTTAGGTCTGGGTTATGTGCAGATGCCCCAGGCATGAGGGTGGCTCAGGGAGCTAGGCCTTGGTTCTCTGTCTCTGAAGCATGCTCTGTGATCTAATATCACTATCTCTGTTACCATCAGAATCTTGCCACTGTTCTTAGTGAAAACGGCTCCCACCACCCAGCAGGATTCTGATCACCAGCGCGTGGCTGCCCAGCAATGATGGATGCACAACCGTCACAAAGTGATGTGTCCACCAGGATCCCATGTTTCAGATGTCAGTGGAAATTGAGCAGCATCTGATAACGAAGCGGATTATACAAATAACTTTGTTTTTTTTTTTTTTTTTTGAGGCAGAGTCTCACTGGAGTACAGTGGTATGATCTCGGCTCACTGCAGCCTCTGCCTTCTGGGTTTAAGTGATTCTCATGTCTCAGCCTCTCGAGTAGCTGGGATTACATGCGTCTGCCACCATGCCCAGGTAATTTTTGTATTTTTAGTAGAGATGGGGTTTTGCCATGTTTGCCAGGCTGGTCTTGAACTCCTGACCTTAACTGGTCCACCAGCCTCAGGCTCCCAAACTGCTGGGATTACAGGTGTGAGCCACCGCGCCCTGCCTGTACCAATAACTTGAATGCTTCCTGCACTGCTTACTCCATAGGACTTGTAAATCAGATGTAGATAAAATAATGCCCTGCATTGTTTACTAGTACAGTTTCGTGTTACTGCCTTGGTTCTTGCTAAAGTGCCAGATATTTGACTCCTTTCTCCCATTTTTATGGAGCCATCTGTGCTAAATGAGCGAAGTAAAAAGACAGACTATCTTATTGTTATCTTGTTATCAGTCTTGACATCACAGCCTCCCTGATAGGATCTCAAGGATCCCTGAAAGCCTGCAGACCACACTTTGAGAAACACTGATCTAGCATAACAGTATCAGGGTGCCTAGATCTGTAGAATGAAGGCAATTCGCATTGTTGGCCCAGTCACACTGGACCCTGAGGCAAGGTAACATACAAAATCTTGAGATGGGGAACACCTAGAAACTATACAGTTACAGTCTCCATAAAGTATCCTGCCAGGGTGTATTACTCTAGAGAAGGATTAGTTGGAAGGAAGACTAAAATGACTACTGAGGATTTGAGAAATAAGACCAAATTACAAACAGAAAAAAGCTCATCTTATTATCCACTTGCATGCCCTGTCCTCACAGATATTAAGAATTGGTTATTTGTCTGTCATTTTGGAATGCAGAAATCGGATATTTACAAAAAAGCTCATATCCTCAAATAGGCACAGCAGTCTCAAAAAGTATTGAATCTGAGAACCATAGAGACCCTCGCTGTGCAGATCACTTGCCCTGTTCAATCTTCCTGTTTGAATAACAGTCATTAAAAAAAATCTTCACCCTTTAGAAATTATTTGTTATCAAATGGGAAATACACGTAAAGTTATTTTGCTGCATTTCAAAGTACAATGGCTGTCTCTAGAAAAAACATTTGTGAGACTGAATTTTGATCTGAACTAGCTGTTTTTTATAAAACAAAATTTTTACTTGAAAGAACAACTGCCGGGCAAACTGTGTTCACTCAGACTTGGGTATTTGGCAGACATTTGCTTGAAAATGAACTGAATGAGCCTTTCGCTTCGAGGAAAACAACGGACAGTATTTGTGGCAGTAAGACCCTAAGGGAGCCCCAGTGGCCTCCTTCCTGCCATTTATGCCTTTATATAATCCTGTGTGTGACCTGCCTTTTTTTTTTTTTTTTTTCCAGACAGGATCTTGCTCTGTTACCCAGGCTGGCATGCCGTGGCACAACCACAGCTCACTGCAGCCTCAAACTTCTGGGCTCAGGTTGCCTTCTAGCCTCAGGCTCCCAAAGCACTAGGATTACAGGCATGAGCCACTGAGATTGGCCTCCTTCTAATCAATAGGCTGTAACAAACGTGACAGGATATCATTCCATGATTATGTGACCTAGGCAAGACTGGCAGCAGGCAGGCTGGAGGAAGGGACTCTCCTTGCAGGCTTGATGATTTAAGAGCCCATAGAGGGGATGTTTGCTTCACAAGAATTGTGGGCTGCCTGTAGGCACCACAGGTGCATTCTGAAACTAGAGGGAGGACTTCAGTGGGAAGCCTGCAAAAAGTTGGAGCCCTTGGTCATGGAGCTGCAAAGGAATGAATTCGGCCAACAGCTTGAATTAGCTTGGAAGTGGATTCTTCCCCAGTGAAGGCTCCAGATGAGAATGCAGCCAGGCTGACACCTTTATTGCAGCCTTATTCTGAAACCTGAGCCCTTGACCATGGAAACTGTGAAATAATATGTGTTAAGATGCTAAATTAGTGGTAATTCATTACACAATAATAGAAAACTGGTACAGTATTTATTGCCAGTGAGAAAAGGTGCACTTTTAAACAAAAGTTATAATATTAAAAGACTCGATTAGTTCATTGCAATGTCTCAGTTAGTTCATTACCAGTTTCACAGCTTCGCAATACAGAATTAATTTTCTCATGAGATTGATGGTGGGTTAATGAATGCGTTCTTTTTCTGTTGTATAAAGAAATGTGTCAATATTTGTAAGATTTGTATAATTCAGTGAACCAATATTTTCAAAATGACCAATTTGTGAAGCTACCAAATCAGGTACAGATGATAGGTAAGAATGCAATATGAGCAATTAATTTTTTAAAAAAACTGTAAAAATTTTATTTTGAAGTTTTATATCATTCACATGTAATACTTTCTCTAATACTTTGTAATCAATTTATTCAATTGTTTTCCATTTCTGCAGATCTCATCAATATTTTGCTAGATTCTCATGTCAGTTTCTGCATTCAATCTGTTGCTAAAAGTATTTACTTTTAATTTTGAGGCAATTGTAGATTCACAAGAACATACAAGAGACATACACCTTCACCCAACCTACTCCAATGTTAACATCTTGCATAAGTGTAGAACAACATCAAACCCAGAAAATTAACATTGGTACAATCCGTTGAGCTAACTCAGATTTCACCAGTTATATATGCACTCATTTGTGTGTGTGTGTATGGCTCCGTTAAATTTTATCACATATGTAGCTTTGTGTAACCACCACCTTCATCAAGAGACAAGACTTTATCATCACCTCTAGACTCCCTCATTTACCCTTTCACAACCAAACTCTCCCTTCTCGCTGTGTATCTCGAACCACTAGTAACCAACAATCTGTTTGTCATTTCTATACTTATGTTATTTCATGAATATTATATACATGGAATCTTGCAGTTTGTATGTTTTTGAAATTGGTATTTTTCTCCACTCAGCATAATTTTCTGAAGGTTTACTCAGGCAATCAATTCTATCAATAGTTTGCTCTTTTTTGTTGTTGTTAAATAGTATTCCATGGTATAGATGTACCACAGTATGTTTAACCATTTCTCCTTTGAAGAACATTTGGCAGTTTCCAATTATTTCTTTCTTTTTCTTTTCTTTTTGACAGGGTCTCACTCTGTTACCTGGGCTGGAGGTGTCATGGTATGATCATAGCTTACTGCAGACCTTCTGGACTCAAATGAGCTTCTTGTCACAGACTCCTGAGTAGCTGGGACCACATGTACGTACCACTACACCCGGCTAATTTTTTTGTTTTTCATAGAGATGAGGTTTCATTACGTTGCTCAGGCTGGTCTCAAACTCCTGGGCTCAAACGATCCTCCCACCTAGACCTCCTAAAGTGCTGGGTTTATAGGCATGAATCATTATGCCCAGCCTGGTTTTGGGTTATTTCTAATAAAGCTGCTTTGGACATTCATGTACAACCTTGTATCTGGTAATAAAAAAATTTTATTTCTTTGAGATATATGCCCAAGAGTGTAATTAATGGGTCCTATACTAAATCCACCATAATTTTAAAAGGAACTACAACATTATTTTCCAGAGAGGTTGTACTATTTTACATCCCACAAGTAATGTCTGAAAGATTCAGTTTTTCATGTCCTCACCATAATGATGCATCGTTGTGGTTGTAACGTATGATTTTTAATGGCTGAGGATGTTGAACATCTTTCTGTGTGTTTATATGCCATCTGTATGTCTTCCATGAAATGTCTGCTCGTGACATTTGTACATTTTCTAACGTGATTTTTTATTGTTAAGTTTTTAGAGCATTTTATGTATTCTATATATCAGTCCTTTGTTGAATAAGTGATCTGGAAATATTTTCTACCTGTCTATAATTTGTCTTTCTATTGTCTTAACAGGGTCTTTTACAAAGCAAAAGTTATTTAATTTTGGCAGATTCCAACTTATCATTTTTTTTCTTTTAGAATTGTCCTTTTGGTGCCAAGTCTAAAACTCTTTACTTAGTCCCAAGTCTCAAAGATTTTCCTGTTTGTAAAAAATATACTTTTTTGTTTTAATTAAGCCCATTGTCCATTTTGAGTTGTTAATTTTTGTGTAAGGAGTAATGTTTAGATTGAAGTTAAATATTTTACCTATGGCAGTCCAATTGTTCTAACACCATTTGTTTATTGAAAAAGTGGCCTCTCCTTCATTGTATAGCTTTAACCTTGTATTAAAAAATAATTTGAATATTTGTGTGGATTTCAGAGTGTATATTCTGCTTCATTGATCTGTGTGTCTGTCCTTTCCCTAGTGCTGTGCCACCTTGATTAATGGAGGTATAGAGTAGTCCTTAATATTGGAAAGAATGACTCTATTCTATTCTTGCTTTTAATTTTTTGGCTATTTTAGGACATTTTAATTTTTCATAAGAATTATACTAAAGCTATCGATCAATTTTAAAAGTATTGACATCTTTACCATGTGGAGTCATCTAACAGATAAGCACAATGTGTCTCTACAATTAGGTGTTCTTCACTTTCTTTTACCCATTTGGATTATATTCACCATATAATTCTTGTACATATTTTAAAATGTATAGTGTTAACTTTCTATAGAGAAATTTTAAATAAGCATTTTTTTCAGTTTTTACTTCTTTATCACATGCATGTAGAAATGCAATTGATTTTTTGTGTTAATCTTGTAACCTGTGACATGCTGAACTCACTTTTTAGTTCTAAGATGTTAGAAAATCTCTTGGCATTGTCTATATAGCAAATCACATTTTCTGTAGAGATTATTTTATTTTTTATTTTCTGACAAATGGATTTTAATGTAACAAATTTTGAACAATTAGTTAATGTTTTTTGAGATGCCATGTTGCAACTTATCTTTAAGAAAGTATGTACTACTTGCTGAATTTGGCATAGTGTCAAAGAATATCCATAATTATGTAAAAAGTTATTAATCCATTTTTCAAACTACATCTTTATGAGACCAGATTGTCTTTGTATACTTCAGGCAAAATAACATAATACAACAGATTGGATGCAGAAGAAAATATAAAAATCCAACTATTGTAACCTAAGGGTGATGCCACCTCAAGCCATAACAGGCTTTGAAGAAAATGTGTTCATTTGGAACTCCCCCAAAGGAAAGCACCATTTCTGTGTGTTGTGTTTTGGTCTTGCAAGCTTTTGAGGCTTTTCTTGCTTTTTGGAGGGAGGCTAGGCAGACCGAGGTGCCTTCCCACTGGCTGGCGCTGTGGCGGTGGGTACTGCTGGGTGAACACTGTGCCGCGGACAGTGGGGAGGTGGGCTCTTCAGAGTCGAGCACTCCATAGGTGGACGCTGAATGAACAAGTCCTGACAGTGGCGAGGTGAGCTCCGTGGAGGTGTGTAAGGTACTGGGCACTTTGGGTCCACGTCTCTACGCATTGGAGGGGACCACGTAGATGGAATTACAGGCGGCAGTAGAAAAGACTGCGCTGCCCTTGCTTTTACTGGAACTCAGGTGAGTCTAAAGGAAATAGGTAAAGGCGTTAGTAGAGGTAAGATAAATCAACGCTTACGTAATGCTGGGAAATTCTCTAATCTAAGAAGATAGTCTCTAATCATCTAAATCTATAATTATGATAATAAATGGCTTCTGACTTCTCATTTGGCATTTTTTTAGTTTTTTTCACCATTTTCATTTTTTTCACCATTCTAATCCATCATTCAAAGGAAATTCTGCTTCCCTGAAACAACAAATGTTGGTTCAAATTCTGAATTGTGTTCAGAAGAATTATCATCATTACATACCATGAAACTAAAGTGCTCTAGAAAATGATCCAGATGCTGCCACAGGAGAACTTTCTTATCTCATATTCTGACATTTTTTGTATGTTTTCTTGAATAAAAGAAAGACATGGGCTGGATGTGGTGGCTCACACCTGTAATCCCAGCACTTTGGTGGCCAAGGCAGGTGGATCACTTGAGGGGGAGTTCGAGACTAGCCTGGGCAACATGGTGGAACCACATCTTTACTAAAAATACAAAAATTAGCTGGGTGTGGTGGCAAATGCTTGTAATCTCAGCCTACTTGGGAGGCTAAGGTGGGAGCCCCGGAGGTGGAGGTTGCAGTGAGCAGAGATCATGCCACTGCACTCCAGTCTGAGTGACAGAGCAAAACTTGGTCTCAAAAAGCAAACAAACAAACAAACAAACAAACAAAAAGCAAAAGAAAATTAAAAAAAGACACGAATACCAAGAGTTCTGACTTACTTGCTTCTCTAATACGGACCTAGAATCTAATTTTAAGAGTGGTAGCTATGAAGAATATCCAGTTATACGGTCAGGCAGCCCCAGTCATAAAGAAGTGGAATAGCCTATACTAGGCTGGGCTGTGATTTCTCACCTAACACAAAAACCCTCTGGAATTCCTAAAAGGATCAGGCAGTTTGTGTTGCTACACTGGGGCAAAGGCTCAAGATTGGAGGTCCCGCTTCACCTGGCAGTTTGAATGACTGTAGCAACTGGACAATTAGAGAATTCTTTAATTTTAGGTCAATGAAGCTCACTCTTTTATGTGTTCATTCATAAAATTTTCTGCACACCCACTGTGTCCCACTAATTGGAACACTTGAGTGAAGAAAAATGACATTCCCTTTCCTCCTGAAGCTTACATGCTAGTGGTAATGATTGGAGGTTGAATGGCAATAAATAATACATAGAATGATAAAGCAAAAAATATGTATTACTGCTATGGAAAGTAAAGTAGTGTGAGTAACTGCAAGAATGAGAATGGGTGGACTGGGTTGTTATGACTTGAATGTACTGCCAACTTAGGCCTCATTAAGAAGCTGACATTTTGGCAGAGAAAGGAGATGAGGGAGTTGAGACATACGGATGTCTGGAAAAATAAATAGTTAGGCAAAGAGAATTTCTAATAAAACAACCTGAAGACAGCCAGGCGTGGTGGTTTACACCTGCAATCCCAGCACTTTGGGAGGCTGAGGCGGGTGGATCACAGGGTCAGGAGATCGAGACCATCCTGGCTAACACAGTGAAACCCCGTCTCTACTAAAAATACAAAAAATTAGCCTGGCATGGTGGCTGGCACCTGTAGTCCCAGCTACATGGGAGGCTGAGGCAGGAGAATGGCATGAACCCTGGAGGCGGAGCTTGCAGTGAGCCGAGATTGTGCCACTGCACTCCAGCCTGGGCGACAGAGTGAGACACCATCTCAAACAACAACAACAACAACAACCTGAAGACAGAAGCATGCCCAGTGTGTATGGAGGTCAGAGTGGAGAGACAGGAATGAGTGAAGGAGTGAAAGGCATAGGGAAGAATTCTGGGGTTTTACTCTGGAGGCTGAGGGTTCTGCGGTATCTGCCTGGCACAGGGAATATTCAATGATATCTCTCCTATGGACTCTACTTTGAGCTGCCTAGTCTGCAGAAGCAATTAAAGTACACTAAAGAATATCTCTTCAGTGCTCAAATGTTCCTACAATCTTCAGATATTTCTATTTTTGAGAGCTTCTGCCCTACAGAGGAAGAATTACCACGTAAGGATTGATTAAAGTCATGGATAAATGTCTTTTGAGAATAGGAAAAGTATTTATCCAGAATATTTTCCATTAGCAGACATCAGTTCTTATGTAGACTATAGCAATTAAACATGTTATTATTTATCAACTAAGAATAGTCTGAGTCTTTATTTGGTTCCATATCTTGGCTATTGTGGGTAGTGCTGCTATAAACAACTAAGACTATTCTTAGTTGATAAATAATAACATGTTTAATTGCTGTTATAATACATATTTTAATCAATCTATATTAAAATAATTTATAACTTGCATATTGATGCTATTATTTCATAGTAAGTTTTAACGTAAGGCCAGTCTAATTTTTTCATTAGTTCTTATCAGTTTTGATAAAGCAAAATACAAACTAATTATGAGGTATATGTGCATTGGGACAATGCACAAATACAGATGCTAAAGTTTGGGAAACAGTACTCTGCTAATATACTTTATAGCACCCACAAAAGAGCTTCATTTTCACCTGTTCAAGATACACAATCTTCTCAATCAGGTCCTTATGTAACTCTTCCTGTTCCAGAAAACTATGATATTAGAAGACCAACTATCTTCACCCACAGCCCCTACCCAACATGTGAGAGTAGAGAAGGTCAGGAAAACTCGGTAAAACTTTCAAATTTTGTAAATTCTGTAAAGTAAATTCTGTCCAAGGGTTCTCTTAAGATATCTAAGCATTTACAAGCATGGCCGTGGATGTTAATGAGCACAGAAGATGCTGCAGACATATGGCACAGAGAACAGTAGACCAGGGAGTGCCTTCCAGACAGCAGACTCAAGGGGAGGAGGGGCTTGACATCCTTGTTAGGTAGGATTTCAGATTCACTGCAGATCGTGATTCCCATTCTTCATCTTTCACATGGAAGTTTTGATTGAAGCTTTTCAGCCTGGTTTCACTATGGCATGTTGCGTTGGAGATAGGGGTAGAGAGAGTTTGCCTTTTAAAAAATTTTTGTTTTTAATTGATATAACTGTACATATTTATTAGATACAGTGTGATATTGTGATACATGTATGCAATATATAATGATAAAATCTGAATAACTAGCATCTGCATCACCTCAAACATCATTTCTTTGTGTGGAGAACATTCAAAATCCTCTCTTCTAGCTATTTGAAAATATAGAATAAATAATTGTCAACTATAGTTACCCTACAGTGCTACAGGACAATCAAACTTATCCTTCAATTTAGCTATATTTTTGAATCTATTAGCCAACATCTCCCTATCCTCCCTCTCCCCCACCCTTCCCAGCCTCTAGTTACCACTATTCTAGTCTCTACTTCTATGAGATAAACTTATTTAGCTTCCACCTATGAGTGAGAACATGTGGTATATAGCTTTCTGTGCCTGGCTTATTCAGTAAAGGTAATGTCCTCCAGGCTCAACCATTTTGTTTCAAATGGCAGGATTTAAGTATTTTTTTTGTGGTTGGATAATGTTCCACTGTGTATACATGCAATATTTTGTTTATACATTCATCTATTGATGGACACTTAGGTTGATTCCATATCTTTGCTACTGTGGGTAGTGTTGCTATAAACAAGGGAGTGCAGAGACCTCTTCAATATACTGATTTCCTTTCTTTTGGATGTATACCCAGAAGTGGGTATGGTAGTTTTATTTTTAGTGTTTTGAGGACCTGCCATATTGTTTTCCGTAGTGGCTATACAAATTTACCTTCCACCAACAGCGTACAAGTGCTCCTCTTTATTTTCATCATCAGAAGCATTTTTTTTTTGTCTTTTTGATAATAGCCATTCTAACTGGGCTGAAATAATATCTCATTGTGGTTTTGATTTGCATTTCTCTGATGATTAGTAATACTGAGCATTTTTAAATATACCTTTTGGGCCATTTGTATGTCTTCCTTTATGAAATGTCTGCTCATGTCTTTTGCCCAAATCAATTTTTTTTGCTAGCAAATAGTATTCTGGTTCTTAATCTCTTGTTGGATGGATAGTGTGCAAATATTTTCTCCCATTCTGTAGGTTGACTCTTCATTTTGTTAATTGCTTTCTTTGCTGCACAAAAGCCTTTTAGCTTGATGTAATTCCATTTGCCTATTTTTGCTTTTGTTGCCTATGCTTTTGAGTTCTTCTCCAAAAATCTTTGCTCACACCAATGTCCTGTAGCATTTCCCCAATGTTTTCTTCTTGTAGTTTCATAGTTTCAGAGATTCTATTTAAATTTTTAATCCATCTTGAATTGATTTTTGTATATGATGAAAGGCAGGAGTCTATTTTCATCCCTCTGCATATGGACGCCCGTTTTCCCAGAACTATTTATTGAAGAGATTGTCTTTTCTCCAGTTTCTGTTCTTGGGGCCATTTTTGAAAGCCAGTTGGATGTGACTATGTGGATTTATTTATGAGTGCTTTATCTGTTACATTGGTTTTTGTGTGTTTCTTTTTTTTTTCCTGCCAATACTATGCTTTTTTTGTTACTATAGCTTTGTAGCATATTTTGAAGTAAGGTAGTGTGATGCTTCCAGGTTTGTTCTTTTTTGTTCAATATTGCTTTGACAATTCTGGGTCTTTTGTGATTCCATGTGAATTTAATGATTGTTTTTTCTATTTCTATGAAAATATCATGGACTTTTGAGAAGGATTGCATTGAATCTATCGATTACTCTGGGTGGTAGGGTCATTTTAACAATATTAATTCTTCCAGTCCATGAACATAAGATATCTTTCCATTTTTCTGTATTCTCTCTCATTTCTTTCATCAGAGTAATACAATTTTCATTTTATAGACCTTTCACTTCCTTTGTTAAATTTATTCCTAGGCATTTTTTGTGGCTATTTTAAATGGGATTGTTTTCTTGATTTCTTTTCCAGGTAGCTCAGTATTGATGTATAGAAATGCTACTGATTTTTGCATGTTTATTTTGTATCCTGTGACTTTACTTATTCATATATTAGTTCATAGAGTGTTTTGGTGGAACCTTTAGGTTTTTCACTATATATGATCATGTCATCTGCAAACAAGGATAATCTGACTTCCTTCTTTCCATTTTGGAAGGCTTTTATTTCTTTCTCTCACCTCAGTGCTCTATCTAGGACTTCCAGTACTACGTTGAATAGAAGTGGTGAGGGTGGGCATCCTTATCTTGTTCCAGATCTTAGAGAAAAAGCTTTCAACTTTTCCCCATTCTGTATGATGTTAGCTGTGGGTTTGTCACATGTGGCCTTTATTGCATTGAGGTATGTACCTTCTATACCTAATTTGTTGAGAATTTTCACTATTAAAGTATGCTGGATTTTGTGAAATTTTTTTCTGTGTCTATTGAAATGATCATAAGTTTTTTGTCTTTCTTTCTGTTAATGTGATGTATTGTATTTATTGCTTTGCATATGTTGAACCATCCTTGAATCCCTGGAATGAATCTCACTTGATCATAGTAGATGATCTTTTTAGTGTGCTGTTGAATTTGGTTTGCTAGCATTTTTAAGGACTTTTGCACCTATGTTCATTAGGGATTTTGGCCTGTAGTTTTCTTTTTTATTCATGTTCTGGTCTTGTTTTCATATTAGTATAATGCTAGCCTTATGGAGTGATTTTAAAATAATCATCTCTTCAATTTTCTGAAGTAGTTTGAGAAAAATTAGTATTAGTTCTTCTTTAAGTATTTGGTAGAATTAATCAGTAATTCCATCTAGCACTGGGCTTTTCTTTGTTGGGAAACTTTTTAAAACTGCTTCAATCTCATTACTTGTTATTGGTCTACTCAGGGTTTCTGTTTGATCTTGGTTCAATCTTGGTATATTGTACGTGTCCAGGAATTCATTCATTTCCTCTAGGTTTTCCATTTGTTTGTTTGTTGTTGTTTATGATACCAGTTGTAATGTCTCTTTTATCAATTTTGATTTTATTTATTTGAGTCTTCTCTCAAAAAATCCACTTTTGTTTCATTAATCTTTTGTAAAGCTTTTAGTTTTATTTTATTTGTTTCTGCACTATCTTTATTATTTTTGGGGGGTTTGGTTTGTTCTTGCTTTGCTAGTTCTTTAGGATACATATTAAGTTCTTCATTTAAAGTGTTTTTTTTTTCTTTTTTTGATGTAAGCATTTATTACTAAAAAAACCTTTCCTCTTAGTATTGATTTTGCTATGTTCTATAGCTTTTGGTATCTTGTATTTCTATCTTTATTTGTTTCAAAAAATTTTTATTTTTTAATTTTAATTTTTTTCATTTCTTCATTGACCCATTGATCATTCAGGAGCGTATTGTTTACTTTCCATATGTTTGCACAGATTCTAAAGTTTTTCTTATTATTTATTGATTTCTAGTTTTATTTTATTGTTGTAAGAAAATATACTGGATATGGTTTTGATTTTTAAAATTTGTTGAGATTTGTTTGTGGTATAACATGTGGTCTGTAATATTTTATGTGCTGATGAGACAAATGTGTGTATTCTGCAGTTGTTGGATAAAATATTCAACTTTTACGTTTTACTTACAGAAGTACGGCATGTGCATGCTCATGCATGTGTGTGTGGAGAGAGGAACATGTGTGTCAGCTTATGTTTGTATGGGAAGGGGGCTGAAGATCACCTCTCTTAGGGTTCTTCTGGGGCAGGTGGTATGGATTCGAATCTCCTTCCTGCTGCAGCATCAGGTATCTTCACAGTAGGCTCTCGAAAAAAAAATAGAACTAAGGTGATTAAGTTAGAGAGAGGGAGAGAGAGAGGCAGAGAGAAGTGCATGTGTGCGTGTATGTCAGTGTTGGGTGGTTTGGGAGATCCAAGTGTGTGAAGGGGTGTGTGTGTGTGAGTGTCGGGATTTTGGAGATCTATGTGTGTGTGTCTCTGTGTGTTTGAATGTCTGTGTCTGGGAGTATATCCTTGTGTGAGAGTGTGGGGGTGGATATGTGTTTGTGGGTATGGTGTGAGTGTTCAAGTGTTTGGCTCCATGTGGTGGGGGCATCAGAAAGGGAAGATGAGTGCAGAACAGATCACTAGGCTAGACTATGCACAAGCACTATTTCTTTGGAAAAAATTTTAAAAAGGAATCAACTAAACACAGATGATGATGGCCTGAAGCAGGCACCATCTACACTCACGTGCGACTCACTGCAAGTCATTTAGATATAAACATTAAGGTGAAAGAAAAAAGCCTTGTTCTAGCTGTGCCTACCCAAAGTAACAGGTTGGGTGGGTGGCCCTGAACACACTCCCATTGCCAGCCCAGCAGTGTCCTGTGTGTACAGCAGCCATACACATTCACACACGTTCTCAGTGTCAGGATCAGGTACCTTCTGACTATAGATCTCACAACCAGCCCTCATAGTGTTAGTTCCTGCTTCACGCTGAGAAAGCAACAGAGATTTAATCAGTCAGTGACACACACAGCCAGATGTGGAGTTAAAAGTTATTTATTGAGGGAAGACCAGGGATGGTTCACTTGATCCCTCCCCAAATCCCTCCTCAGATGCACCCTGAGCAACAAGAAGACTAGTTTAGTCAGTGAGACTTTCAGCCTTACTCAAAGGCACAGGAGCCCTCCAGAGTGAGGGAAAGGAATATCTTTTTGGAGGTGCAAAGGGGGGATTATGATTCCGGGTGACAGCATGCTAACCACAGGGTCAATAGGCAAATGGTATTCATAAGCAGAATGGGGTAAGGTGTTCAGTATCCAGTGGCTGGCTCCTCAAGGGCATGGCTGCGGACCACATTACTTCTGCTTGGTCTTCTGCTGGGCTGGTCCTGGAGTGACCGTTGAATGGCAGGGCTCAGGCACCTTGGGGTGGCAGGGCTCTGGAAACTTGGGCTGGCAGGGCTCAGGCACTTTGGGGTGGCAGGGCTCAGGCACCTTGGGGAGGCAGGGCTCCTTGGTTTTGGGGATGCATGGTTCCTGGGGTGGAGGCTGGCAAGGCTGTTTCACCTGCTGCTGCTGAGGCTGAGGGGGTGGGATGCAGGGCTGCTTCTGCTGCTGGGAATTCATGCTTCAAATGTGTTTTTTTTCTGGAGACAGAAAGCTGACACAGTGATTCAATTAAAGAAAGATGGATACAAATTCAATGCCAAATAGATTTTATTTTGGGACCCTTTAGAAGAGAAAGCCTTTCATCTCCCCTAGCCCCTCAGTACATTTAAAATGAAATAAGCTTGGATAATTTTCAGGTCCTTTTAAGAGGAGAAGCTAAGAGGCAATTTCTTCTGCTCCATTTTATTGGAGTTCTTTTCTTGGCTCCCTTCCTACCCAAGTCATCTTATATCTGTTCTGGAAAAATGTCCTAAGAAAGCTGGCTTCTGAGGGACATGAAGCCCGCATATTAGGTCTTTTGGAAAGTGGCATCAGGCCACTGCAGTCTATCCTTTCCCAGCACCATGTAGAAAGCCTGTGACTTATAGGATGGCTTTATATTCATCTAAGCCCCTACGGTTTTGCTTCTGGTCTGTGCTTACACAGTCCCTTCCAAATGCTTTTCTTCCCATCTCTGCTTGTCCAAATACTCCTCCATCATAGCTCACATCACTTGACACCTCCAGGAGGGTCTCCCTGAGCAAAGTTTCCCAAAACTGCACAGTCCTTCCCTGCCCCTCTCCCTCCTGCCAATTACTATCTACTTTGCATTTCATTTATTTATATGTATGGTAATTATATATATATATATAACCTTCCTGCTAGGTTTTATGTTCGTTAAGTAAGTATGTTAGGCATTGATTTGTCCAAAGTGCCTAGCATACTGTCTTAAATGGAATAAATGCTCATTAGAGATCCATCCAATAAATTTAAATTTCTGTAAATATCTTAGGGGGAAATTGCAGTGTTACTGAGAGTGCTCTGGGCCTGAACCCTAGTTCTGCTATGAACTTCCCATGGACACTTGAACAGTCTCCTCCAGGACTCCCAGTTCAATGACTATCTACTGAGGTGGGAGCCCTAACCATCTCTAAGGTCCTTTCAAATCTAGATTGTAATTTAACTTAAAATAAAGATATTCCACTATTCTCTAACTCCCACTGAAACCCTGGATTAATCTTCTTACACATATTTGCCTTTGGCTAATTTCTAATAATGAAAAAATAAACAAGAATTCCCAGTTTGTTGCAATCAGAGACTTACCCGGTATATGGAGCAGAATGAGCTGTGTGGTCCCTTGGGTTTGGTGTGAAGGCAATGGCCAGCTGACTTTTATAAGATGAACGAGCCCTGCCTCAAGGAAATAGAAGCTCTCAGGTGCTCTGTTTTCATTCCTCACCTGTCACACATGACTCACACTACCATCCTCATCATCGTTTGGCTCAGCTTTTGTGATGAATGCCATCTGATATTTTTTGCCACTGGCTGGCTGACAATGATGTCACTGGCCTAATTTTCACTGCCGCCCTCATCCTCAGACCCAGGTGCAGGGCTTGCCTTGAGGGAGGGGTGAGCAGCAGGCTTCGTGGAGAGTTTTATTAGTTAACCCTGGGGGGAGATCTGAGTCCTGTTGAGACCTTGTCACCTGCTGTCCTTGTCATTGAGAAGGTTCTGTGGGACAGAGCACTGTTGCACACATGAATGGGTGGGAAAGGGAGGGGGAGCAGAGGAACTGAGGCAGGCACTCCTTGTCTGCCTTGGTGAAGGTGGAAGCTAGAAATAATGAAATGGCCTGATTATAGACCACTTGTTTCAGAGTCCAAGACCCTTCCATCCATTTCCCCCATCTTTTTTCCAATTCCATTAAACTACACACATTCAGAATAATTTACTGATGGCTCTCTTACCCACCCCTCCCTCTCCCTGACTGGTTGCTAATGTGGGAAAACCTGCTTTCCTTCACCAACCACACCTTTATCCTTCTCCTACTTCAGGAAATTTCAGGGGCTAATCCTCCTGGGATCACCTTTTCCCTCCACTCCACCCAGACATCTGGCCCTGGCCTTTTCCTCCTTTCTAATCAGGCTACAGTGCCCCCAACCTGAAAACCCAAAAGCCTTTTCTACCTGCCTCCCCGTAGCCCATCCATGGGGTCCTCAATGCTGAATCCTTCTCAACTTTTGCCCACTTCCAGCTCCAGCCCCAATACCTAGAGATCCTGCTGGCTACAAGGTTTTCCTCCTCCCTCTGGGTCTGTATCTCCAGGGGGCTTTCTGAGGGTCAGAGCTGTTCCTGTTCAAACCAATGGTGTCCCCACCACAGTGTTTGTTTCCTTATTTATTCAACAAATCTCAGTGGGGAGCCTAACATATGCCCATCATGCCTGTCATTCTTTGATGAGGAAGCCCACTTTCCCCCTACAGACCGTGAACTCCCCAGGGTAAGAGACAGAGCACAGTTCAGAGCCCCTGAGATTATGGATCTCAGAGAGCCTTTAGTCCACACTCCTCAAGGGATGATTGGGGAACCTCAGGTCACAAGAGGTGAAATAACTCACCACGGTCAAAAAAACAAACCCCAGGAAGAAAAGAATTATACACATAAATCCTGTGTTCTCCTTTGTTTTGATTCCTTAGGACTCCCTAATGTCTAAGGAGGAAATTAAGCCCAGGCGGAAAACTGATTAGAGGTGGAAAGGGGAGCCCTTCCTGGCTGAGAGCTGGACCACTCGTAGTTCTGGAAAGTTTCAGGAGTGGCAGTGTGAGGACACAGAAAAACCCTTGCCTTGTGGGTGAGCCTTAATTGATGCTAAGATAAATCCCTTTAAGTAGAAATAAAGATGCTTGATATTTGAGCGGCTCTAAACAGTGGGTGTTTCTATCTCTGCTAAAGTAGGAAGGGCATGAACTAGAATAGGTGGAAATAAGGTTCAGTTTATCATCACTCAGGGCACCAGGGTCGGAGAGAGGAAGGGAAAAGCCAAACTTAAAAGTCAAAAACTAAAGCCAAAACTAAAATGTCTGCTTCGAACCTGAGTTGCTTTCACACTAGGGGAGCTCTCAGAGTGACATCGCGACACAGCTGAGGTGAAGGCACTGGGACAGGCAGTAGGTGATCAGCCCCTGAGCGCCTGCACACACTTGCCTTCACTCCATGATGGTCAGATTCTGAAGAGTCTCCCCACCAAGGAACTTCTCTTTCCTGGGGACACAAGAACAGGGGTTCCCTCAGTCCTTCCATAGGCAATTCCCATAAAAGTGAGGTCCCTGATTCAGAGCTGCACTTGAAACACAAACTGTTACTAGGTGTGGCCTTTGGAAAATCCAAATCATCCTTAAAACTTAGGTAGTTCCTCCTCCTCATCTAACCCCTCCTTTACCCAAACACACACCTAAATGTTTATGGAGCACCTGCTGGCTCCACAGCTGGTGAACTTGAGGCCAAGGTCAGCCTCCCACTGTGTCCATGCGGCCATTGGTCCCTATCCATCTCCATCCTCACACAGTGCCTGGCATGCAGAAGCTGCTTGGTGACTGGCAATTATAGACTGACTGCCTGGCTGGCTGGCTGACTGAATAAATGAATGAATGACTGAATGGTGTTATTTGTGAAGACAGGTTCAGAGTCTACTTTGAGAATTACCTAGGAGCTCTGGTACAGAGTCTACCTACTGCTCTTCCCATCCACCTGCTTCATTGTCAGACAGTTTAATGCCCCACCTTGCTCCGGGCTTGTGCCAGCCCCACCGGTACACCTGAGTTCCAAGCCTCTTGCCTCACTTTGCTCTCTCCTAGGTTTGCGCCCAGGTCCCCTTGTTCACTAAATCCCCACCCATGAGCCCTGACAGCAGGGGCTGCTGGAATCTGTTGCTATGTCTGGTAGGATTCTCAGTCCTGCAGGAACCTGCTGCCTTGTCCTCTGTCCTCTGGTGTCACCCAGCTTGTCTCAGGCCCTGGATGATCTGAAGCCAGCTCCGATGCTGGTGTGCTCTCATGCCCTCCCTGGACCTTAGCCCTGGATGCAAAGGAATTTCCTTCTCCCTGGTTATCAGTCATGACTAGACAGTTCTGCCTGCCTCAACATGTGCTTCCTTCACCCCACCCAAGCCTGCGTGGGCTGCAGACTCTGGAATTTTCTCTTGGTCTCTGACATTCTTCTCCCTGTGTATCTGAAGCTTCCACAGTGACTTGTGTTAATCTTCCCTTAGAAGAAACTTTGTTGGGTTGAGTTAGCTGTTGAATCGGCCCTACAAACTCCCACATAAAGGCAGGGGGAAACTGGGTGGCTGCCAACAGTAAATACAGCTCCCCAGATTTCTCAGCCTTGCACAGGAGCCCCCACCTAGGACACGAGCTGCTGCTCTTCCGACATCGAAAACTGGCTCTCATTTGTCCCTGGAACTTCCATTGGCTCTGAGCAGTGCCTCAGGTTCATCAGTCATTCCCAGAGTAGGGAAGATGGACAGCCCCAAGTCTAATCAGTGATCAGGCTTTTCCCAGCATAGATTACTCTCTCCTCCCCACTACCCTAAAGTCCAGACCCTACAAAGAAGGTCATGAAGAATTTGAACTCCAGGCCTTTTCCTGTGGGGACTGCATATCCAAAGCATGGTAACACTTAGAAATATGCAGTATTAAGACTTTTACCCCCCACCCTTTCTCTGATCACCTTGAGAAGCTAGGGAGACCCCAAGAGTGTCAGCTGCTCCACTCAGGCCATGGTAATTTAAAAAAGTCTCTATAACACACAAGGTCTTCATCTGAGAAAGGGCAGGAAAAGGAGAAACACCAGATCCCAGGTGTTAGGAGCCTCCTGAACACTTTGGCCCAACAGGAGGAAAAGCTAAGTTTGCAAATGTGGGTGCAGAGGTGGAGGGAGGACAGGAAATCATAGCACCCGAGAAATTCTACTCAACCCCTCATCCTATAGAGAGGGAATGATCTGGTGTGATGGGGGAAAGAACTCGCTTCAACCTTCACAGCCTCTTTAGTAGCAGAATCAGACCAAAACCTGGGATGCCCAATTCCCTTTCCTTTCTACCATCTCTTTAAGAACAGAGCATACCCCTCACCCTCACTGTTTTTATTGCTAGTCCTTGAAGGGATGGATAAAAAATTAAACTTGGCTTCTCTAGCTTGAGGGATATAGAAATAAAAGGACCCAGGCTTAATGTCTGGCCCAGCTGTTTCAAAGCCTTGCCATGCCCTTGTTAGTTGGATGACCTTGAGCAAGTTGCCTAACGTTTCTGCAAGCTATTGTCCTTATCTTTAAAAGGATAACTTTAAATTCTACTGCACAAAGTTGCTATAAAGATTAAATGCAATGATGCTTCTAACACTTTAAGATGAATAAGTTAAATACATCTAGCATAATAATTCTTGCTAGTTTGTCTCATTCTTTCCTCTCCTTCCACTTGAAATCAGATTAAACTTCTTCCTTTTGACTGCGAGTTTCCTTTTTTCCTTTTCACTCTGTGTGTGTGTGTGTGTGTGTGTGTGTGTGAGAGAGAGAGAGAGAGAGAGAGAGAGAGAGAGAGAGACAGAGACAGAGAGGAGAGAACAGAGAGAGAGCACCAAAGGACAGGGCATACTTCTTCAGTGGAGCAACATTCTTGGCCTTTGTGATTGATTTATCTCCCCTCATTTTTTTTACGTTCGATTTCAGGTTTACATGTTTATCAAATTATATCTTGAGTTATTGAACAGTAACAATGACTGCATGGTTCATGTTTTATAGGAGTTGGGGCATGGGAGGTAGCTAAAATTACTGGTGATTATACAAAAACCTGGACATACCTTAGATAAGGAAACTGAGGCAGAAAAATGTTGAGTGACTCTCCCAACATGTCATAAAGGTCTGATGTGCTAGGGTACAGTCCCTTGAGAACTATGTTGTATTGCTTCTCAAGACTAGTGGGACACTATAAACCAGAGGGTGACTCTTAGAAGAGACACTGACTGGATCCCTGTAGTCTCACACATCTGAACTGATCGACTGCCTGTCTTCCACTACAGGTAGAGCTTCTCCCGGTATGGATGATCAAAAGACACAGGCATATTTTAAAATGAAAAATATTAGAATCTGGGATGGTTCAGGCTGATGTGCTATCCTTCCTATCAGTCATTGCCTCCTGGGCTGTAGAGGGGGGCAAAGGAACAACTGCATGGCTAAAAATTTTCTGCAGAGAATCTAAACCCCATTGGCAGTGGCCGCTGTTTGTGTTGTTGCTGGTCCCTTCTGTTTGCTCAGTTATGCCTGCTTTGTCCCTGATCCTCCTCTGAAAGCACCTTCTCGAGAGTGCAGAGTGATCTCCACAGATTACAGGTTTGGAAACATGAAGTCCTGGATTCAAATCCTGAGTCTGATACTTAGTAGCTATGTGTGTGATATCAGGAAAGTTTTCTAATAATAAAAACAGCTACCATTTCATTAGCTTCTGCAAAGTGTCAGACCGTGTTCTAGGTGTGATACTAATTCTCACAATAGCAGTGCAAGGACCAGGTCATTAAATGTAGTCTATAGATGTGGAAGCTGAAGCACAAAGAATAAGTCACTTGTTCAAGTTTACATGGCCAATAAAGTGGCAGAGCCAAGATGCAAATCCAGTACCATAACTCTCAAGGCTTTATGAATCTCAATGTATCTTACCCATAAAATTTGTCTTTAGACCTGTTATTAAATGAGATTACATATGCAAAACAACGACCATAGTGACTAGAACATAGTAGATGGGTCATAGATGTCAAGTGCATTTCTTCTCTTTAGGGTCTGAACTACAACTGTTATTAGAAATTAATCTCCCATGTCTCAGAAAAATCTAATCATTTCCTTCATTTTTAAAGTAGCCAGTCAGTCATTCATTTAACACACGTTTGCTGAATGAGAGTCAAATGTCAAGCATGAAGTCCCAGGTTTATGAAGTCTAGTAGGGAAGTAGGCAACATTCTTTGAGCTTCTGGGATCCAAATCTCATCAGTGAGGAGGGTTTCCCCAACTGACTTAAGCATAAGAATGACTTAGGATACTCTTTCCAGTGAAATAGAAATACCTAAGGGAAGGACCTGGGGACTCATATTTATAAAGTGCATCAGGCAGTTTTTAAAATCAAACCAGTTGGGAAACAGTAGACTCTAAACACAAGGACTTTTCTACCTTGGTTGCAATTGACATCATCTGGTATCTTCAAAAAACTATTCATGTCTAGGCTCCACTTCAAAGTTTCATTTAATCAGTTTTTTTTTTTTTGATTGTCAGATAAAACCAGGATTGAAAAATCACTGCTCTGCCAGAATATCTCAACTTCTAGGACCTGAATCCAACTGGAGAGTCCCAGTCCTATGAATAGGTGGAAGGAGGTGCAGGTGGGTGCTAAGATACCTGGGCAGATATTGATGTTGATGCAACTAGATGCTGATGAATGTGGGTGTTTGGCCTGAGGATATTGGGAGCCTTGGGAAGTAATTAAGTCCCATCTAAGGAAGGCAAAGTACACACACCCTTGAACGTCACTCTTTCAAGCAGGGAATCATCAAAGCGCAAGCTCAAGTTGGCATGGCAGTCTGGTTCTGGGGCCAGGAGATGATCCCGGGTCACCTTCCTGGACATCATCATCCACATGGTATGGAGACCTTCTGGTGGGTTAAAGGCTCATGCTTCCTTCCTCCAGAACATCCTGCCAGGGCCAAATTATGACTTTTGGAGGCACAAAGTACCAACAAAGTATACTGCTGCTGAGAAGAGAAAAACTTTTTGTCTGTCCTCTTAGGTTCAGTAATGGGGGCCTGCAAATGTGACTGACAGAAGACAGATTAATAGGAGAAAAGGCATATGATTTATATTGGTATCAATATTTTTTACATGCATAGGTGTTTCACAGAAAAGAAGTGAAAACCCAAAGAAGTGGTTAGGTTTGGGAGCCTGTATATTTTTCCTAAGAAAGAAAAAGGGTTTGAGCTTCAAGAGATAATAAATTGTGGAAGATGACTAGGGATTATACGGGGAAACTTCTGAAATATAAGGGCTACTTTAGTAAGGTTTGTTCATGCAGACTCATCTCAGTGCTGGCTCTCCATCTCCAGTAATAAGAATTGGTTCTCTCATCCTGCTCAAAAGAGGGGATAAATTTGTGCTCTGCCTTTAGGCAGATAGGAGGAAGGCAGAAAACTCTTTATGTCCTTGTTGACCCTCAACTGCCAGCTCAAAAGACCTCAACTGTCTCAGCTCAAAAGAATACTTGTGCCAAGTGGGACATTTTAGGGTGGCATATTCTGATCCTCGTCACTGCCCTTCAATCCTCCTCTGCCCATCTATATGGGATAAACCTTTATTTTTCAAAATTACCTTAAACTCCTAGTTGCCACTTGTTTTTAAATTTTCTAGTTACCATAGCCTGAAATTGTTCATGGAATCTGATCTTCTTTCATTCATTTACTTACTCTCTTATTTTTTGAGCTCTGCTCCTGCCCCAAACACATGTATATACTCTGCTTATTAGGAAACCACCAGATCCACCCTGATGGGGTTAGAGAGGGTGGGGTAGGGAACACAAACCATACAAATGCAAAAACTCAAAAGAATTCATAGATCGACCTAATTTTAAGGCATCCAACCCAACCTCTCATTTTATGGATAAAGGACTGAGGTTAAGGAACTTGTTCTAGGTCACAGATTTATTCAATAGCAGACCCAAAACTAGAATCTAAGTCTCCTCTTTTCTAGCCTGAAGCCTTCCCAGGCTGGGAAACAGATAACGATTACTTATTAGCATAGACTCCTGAGCTAGAGTAAAAAGACTTCCATATGGCCACCTTCTACTTCTAGGCAGAGGAGTATCCTTAGCTCATGCTTTGATAGCCACTTTCCCCAGCTGTAGATGAAAATAAAATCAATCATTTAATGAGCATATGCTATATGCAGCCACTTTCTGCATATATTTCTGGATATTATCACCAATCCTCCCCAAAATACTGCAAATAGTTGTTTGACGCTGACACCTTTTCACATATGAGAAAATGGGCTTTGGCTCTAAGTGACAGAATGCAATCACACAGCCAGGAAATGGAGAAGCTGAGATTCAATTCTGTTCAGTCTGAAAGCCCCTACTCCTTTTGCAAAAAGAAATGGAATGTCAGAACAGCTCCAATGCAGATGCCCAGGTCTGCTCACTTTGCCTCTGGGGATCTCCTGGCCAGAACAGGAGGTGGCCGGGAATTTGAGCCTGCTGAGTGTCTGTGACAGATAGATCAGGTAGGGCATTGCTCTGTTTCTGGGGTAGACAGAAATTTCTAGGTAATAAAATGGTGAGAAGGAAGAATACTGGGAGGAGGGTGTATTGAGCTATTCCTTCTCCCCTGGCAGTGTTTGGAGGTTTTGTAAATATAGTCTCCTTTCCTCAGAAGAACAGACATGTTTTAATTTTGTTGACATGTTGCGGATGGGCTTTGAAGATACAATGGGGTAGAGAATGGGTAAAGTATGCACACAAATAGTGAGGAAAATAATGGTTTAAGCCAATCAGGATTGAAATATTGCCTAAGTACTTTTAAAATTTCTATAACTCTTTTTTAAGAAAAGGAAATATAATATTATTATACAGGAAAATGTACACAGCTCAATGAATTTGCGTGACCACATCTGTCTAATCAGTTCCCAGATAAAGACACAAAACTTTGCCAGATCCTCGTAAAGCTTACCTTCTAGTCATTCTGACTTCATAAAAATAGATGGAATTATGCAACATGTGCTTTTAATATCTGCTTTCTTTCTCTCAAGGCTGTGTTTGAAAGATTCATCCATGTTATGGGTAGAGGTTGTCTAATGTCATTGTGTTGTGGTATGCCATTGTGTGAAAATTCACAATTAATTTATCCATTCTACTTTTAATGGATATTTGGAATATTTTTAATTGGAGCTATTACAAATACTGCTATTATAACTGTTTTCATACATGTGTTTTAGCAATTCTATGTACACATTTCTGTTGTGTATACAATAAAGAGTGAAATTGTTGGGATGGGGATGCATATGATCAACTTTAGAAATACTGCCCAATTGTTCTCTGAAATGGTTGTCCAATTTACACTACCATCAGCAGTTTATAAAAGCTCCTGTTTATCCATATTCTCACCAATACCTGGTATTGTCTTTTTAGTTTTAGCCAATATGTTGCATTGTGTAGCAGTACCACACTTTCATTCTAATTTACGTATCTTAGATCAAATTAAGGACAATTGATATCTCTACAACATAGTCTTCTAATACATGAACATGAAACAGCTCCAAATTTGTGAGTTCTCTCTTAGTTTCTCTCAATAATGTTTTATATTTTTAGTATAAATGTCATATCTTTCATTACACTTATTGATGCTATTTTAATGATATTTCTATTTTATTGAGGTTAAACTAACAAAAAGAAAAATGCACAAATCAGTTGAGTGTATGTTTTGATATATGTATGAACCCGGGTAACTGCCACCCACTAGACTGAGAACTTATCCAGAATCTCAGAAAACTTCATGATATCCCCTTCCAATCGGTACTCTCCCCAGTGATGGCCATGATTTTGACTTCTATCCAACAGACTAGAATTACCCCTGGCCTTTCAGTTTTTAACTCTCTATCTGGTGTGTTTGCCAGAGGCCCTCCACCTGGCAGGTTGCAAACTCCATTCATTGTTTCATAAACCTACTAAAAACTCCGCTCGACTTTTCAAAGACTTTCTGCTTGGGTATTTAATATCCTGACCTGACCATTCCTAGAATTCATTAAATGTTCCAAGTGGAATGTCAACCACTTGCTTAAAGACCACCCCCCAGAGCACCCATAAATTCTCTTGGTTTCTCTGTCCCTAGCAATGGTCCTACAGTAGAAAGCTTTGGTTTTCATTCTTCTGCTCTTGCCCAGAATCCACAGATTATCGCAGGTACACATTTGTTGGCTCACCTCTCTGAGGTTGTCCTATCTCTGCAGTTGTAGGGTCCCCGGGTGGGTACAGATAGTTTGTAATTTGGTCTAGATGTAAACTAGGCTGCTGGCTTGCCACAGGCTGTCCTGTTCCACCTGGAAGCAGTTCTTTTTTCTGTACTTTTGAAAAGCTAGTCATTGCACATTTGCTGATAGTGAGCTAAACAAGACTCCTGTGCTTTAAGGGCTCATAATGTAACTTTTGTGTGTTTAATTATGGCTGGGATTTTGACATAAGTCAATGTTGCTTTGTGAACTTCTGAAGGGTGGAATTACATAAAATAATTTCTTCATAAGGGGGAATGGATGCCCACCTACTCATGCAGAGATGGGACTTTAAACATGGGTATCTCCCCTTCCTCACTGAGTTAATAACTGAGACACAGATCATAGCAGAAGTATTCATTGTTTCAATCACCCCTATCTGTCCAATTAGCTGAAGACCATGCAAATCTATCAGCCTGGAACTCAAAAGTCTGTGGGAAGACTTGCCAAGGCCTTCCTGGGAGACATGAAAATGACATGAAACCCCTGAAAAATAGTGTGTCCAAGAAACTGAATAGGGCTTAGATGGAAGGAAGCCGGGAAGGGGACTGCTAAGACAGACCAGCCTTTGTACTTGACAGAGGGGAGTTATTTTAGGATGTAGGGATTGGGGCAAAGAAAGGCTGTCAATGAATTCTTAGGGCTAGAAGCATTCTTTTTGAACCTTAATTATTTTTACAATACTTTGAGTTTCCTGGTTAATGTCAGTACCCACTAAGTTTTAAGTAACTACTACTTGGAAATATCAGCCACGGATAGCTACTTTAAGGGAAAGTAGAGAAGGTGGTCATTTGTTCCTTTTTAGGCTAGGATGTTAAGTGAGAAAGCAATTTACGCTTGATGGTGGCAACTGAAATTGAGTAACCAAATCCCAGGAAAAGAATAAAGCTCAAGGGGAGAAAATCGGACTCTGTGTTCAACTACTCCTTTCTACTCAGGGTCTCTTCTTCAAATACCTTTCTTTCTTTATATCTGGGAGGTATGCCGTTTCTTTCCAATACAGGCAGCTGGTCTCACATGTGGGTTAGAAGGGTCAGGAAGACAGATGTAAAAACAGGTTTCTTTCATAAGCTGCGTAAAGTCAGACTAACTGACAAAACCAGGCCCTGTATACTTTGTACAAACTCTCTGTACGTGGCCATCCCTGGAACAACACTTCCCTGTGTAAGAAAATGACTTTGACTTCCAAAGAGTACACTGAGACACAGGATAAACTGACTCTGGATAGCTCTGGAAATCCAGCATGGCAGAGTGGAAAACTAAGGTCATTCTAGAACTTGCTACATATCAGATGAGTGAGTATGAATAAGTAAGTGAATGAGCGTGAGTTAATGAATGAACAAAAACACAAACAAATATGTGAAAAAGTCATTTGCACATGTTTGTAGAAATGTTTTGCAGGACTCAGGCCATTTATGTATGCTTTGTGTGCTTTTTCAGAATGACAACTTCCAAGAGGAAAAAACTGCATTCATCAGGTGGGCTGGGCTTCTAATGGTAGGAGCTAAATTTTCCTCCTTTTTGATCTTCCCTAGATGGGATTAGTTATGCAAGACTCTATTAAACTTTTGCCAATGAGTTGCTGGGCTTGTTTTCTGTCCTCCTTTACCTGAGATATGTCTGGATATGTTTCCCCATTGTTGGTTACCAGAGAGTAACTGTGTCCGTAAGAGTGACTTCCTGAACTCCCAGGCATGTGTGTACTTGCACCTTCACTTCCCTAAAATGTTCCCTCTCTGAATGAATGAATGAATGAATCACAGAATGGGACTGGGAGTGGACAATTAGCCCAGCAAGCAGACACATTTATTACATGAAGCACATTATTTATTGGGGAAAACAGGAGAGAAGCCCAGAGTAGGGGGCATCATAGAGAGGAATGAGGCAGAAACTGTGCACCAGTCTCTGTGACCCTACTTGTCAGGGTGGAACCCCAGAAGAAGCCCAGACACTTTCCTCACTTTGGGGAATGGATGGGCCTTAACTGTGGCCATGCTGGAGCCTGGAGAGGATGAGGTCTCTCTCATGCCTACCTGGGAGAGCATCAGGGTGGGATATGGAAGAAGCCAAGGTGGTATATGTGGGGAGGGGTATGATGGGAAGAAATCCTTACAGTTCTTCCTTACATCTTGGGCAGGAGGATATGGGAGAGGAGGGTAGGCTCAAGAGCTGCAGGGAAGGAGAGAAGGAAGAAGAGAAGGTTCCATCTGATAGCCAGGATGGTGGAGTATGGTAATATCCAGTCCATCCTTACTTCTGTTTACTCTTGGGGGCTTGCTGGGCTGAGGGACACTTCTGCTGGGCTGGAATGACAGTGTCCTTCGGTGGGCATTGCTTCTTGACCTGGGGAGCACATGGATCCTTGGTTTTGGGTGCACACGTCTCTTGACATTTAACAGGGGGTGGCTGACAAGGTTGCTTCACTTGCTGCTGCTGGGCCCTCTGAGGTGGGCAGTGCTCCTGCTGCTGCTGCTGCTGGGAAGACATTGCTCTAGGAACAGGTGAGCCTAAAGGAAACCGGGCAAGGACACCATTAAAAGCATGTCTGATGATTAAAAAGTATCCCAGACATTTTACAAGGTCAAAGCATGCCATCTTAGCTAACAGATCTGGACAATGTCAACTGGCTCCCTTGGATAATGCAGACAATAAGAATGGGCAAGGATGTAGGGGCATGAGGAGAGAACAAGAGCAGTCCCTGTCTTACAGGAAAGCATCATGGTGTGTGTGTGTGTGAGAGAGAGAGAGAGAGATTGGGCTGGACAAGGAGTGTACCAAGATTGCAGAGGCCTGATGTCTAATCTCTGCTCCACCCCTGACTCACCACGAGAGGCTAAGGCAAGTCCTGTATGGCTATAGGATAGTGGTTCCAGCCCTCCACAAAGAATTGGGAAGCTTAAGGGCTAGCCAAATAGATCACTGGAGCCAAAGGATGATAGGAGGATGTTCAAAGGAAAGAGTACTAGCCAAGAAGGCTCAGGCTTGGGTTCTAGGTCCATCCTGCCATTCACTGCATGGGCAACCTGCCTTCTCTGGGCCTCAGCACCTTTATTAGAAGGATGCTGGTCAGGAAGTTCCCTGAAGCCTTCCCAGCTCTGATGAGCGTCTCTGGCTATCTTTGTAGGCAGTGTTCCTTATGGTCTAAGTTAATGATTATAGATGGGAAGTGCAGGCCTCAGAAAGTAGAGGTGGCAATCAGAATAGGGAAGAATGGGAGTTGCATAGGATTGAAGACAGTGTTTAATATACCTGTTTCCATACACCTGGAAGGAAAGTTTAAAGCTTACTGGTAAGGAAAATGCAGAATAGGGTGTGAGAAAACTTTAAACAGGGCTCAGAATTGCCACAAAATTCTATAGCTCTAAATATCTCTTCCTTCAACAAGAAAAATCTTCTTGCTGGGGAGTCAAACCACGATCAGGAAAGAACTCATACCAAGCAAGCAATGGTGTGGAATGGAGATTAAACTTTCTAAGTAATGATTAGTGTGCCCTGTCTGCAATTGTCAGGAGACTTGTGTCACTTCCCTGATTACCCAAGGATAGTAGAGGATCTTGGCCTAGCGGCTCAAAGGAGTTAAAGGAGAAGGAAAGAGCCCCACAAATCCCAGGAGAACAGATGAGTTCCCACTTACCAGAGGCGGCAAGCTGGACCCCAGGAGAGGAGGCTGAGCCCTGTTCCATAGGCAGCCACTCCAGGAGCCTTTATAGGGCCCCCAACCTGCCCAGGGCACTTGGTGTGGTCCTGATTACCACCTCCCAGAGAATTCCTCACCCACTTCTCCCACCTGCACTTCCTCCAGGGACTTGCTTTGCTGAGCTGTTTTGATGAAAGCCACCCACCACATATTTTCAGCACTCCAAGTCCCTGCACCTGAGCTAATTTAACCCACCAAAGGTGTTTGCTCAAACTCGGGGAATCAAGGTCTTTTTAATATAGATCAATTATATAGATAATATAGATAGTATACAATTACATAGATAATATAGAACCAACTGAAGGAGCTGTTTGCAGGCAGACAGTTATAAGAAACATTGAAGCAAAAAGAGGAAGAGGGAGAGGATGGAGTTTGGGGCAATTCTGACAAAAATGTGAATATCCTCTTTGCTGCAAATTGCTGCCATTTCTCGAGCACTCACTGCGAGGCTAGCACCAGGACCACCGTCATACTTATTATTTCATTTCATCTTCATAGCCCCTCTAGGGAAAGTGTCATCATTACCATTTTGCAGATGAGAAAAGTGAGGCTGAGGAAGATTAAACAGGTAGTAACAGCAGAGATGGGATTTGAATTCAGATCTGGATGATTCAATGCCGAGCCCCAGGTACCACTCATCCCCCTTCCTCAATTCACAGTGCAAGTGTCCTTCCTAATCCAGGGAGACAGTTCACGTAGTGTTCTGTGAGGCTTCTCTGGGGCACAGGTAGAAGATGATGTGAATGGTGCCCCAGCACACGGTGGTGCTGTCCCTACCTGTGCATTGGGAGTTGGGGTACTGAGGAATAATCGTGTTGGTCACAGAATGTGGGATAGAATTGGTCCCCGTGGTAGACTTGCCACATAAAATATAGGACATTCAGTTAAATTTGAATCTCAGATAACAGAATATTTTGAAAATATAAGTATATTCCAAATATTGCAGGAAACATACTAAAAATTACTTGTAGTTTATATGAAATTCAAATTTAACTGGGCAGGCTCTATTTTTATTTGCTAAATCCAGCAATCTTACTCAGGGCCTTATCTAGGTGGTAGGAAGGAGCCTTGGTCCTCCGTATAGCCTCCTAGGCCCTGGGATGGGGAAAGGCAGGTCCTCGGGGAAGCTGGTCCACCTCTAGCATTCTACCCCAAAGATGGATGTCAGGACGCTGCCCAACAAGAGGCCATGCAAGGGCTCACTGCTGCCATTACCGGAGGAAGGGCTAAGATGGCCTGAGAAATGATAGGAATAGCTTAATGTACTTTCCAAAGCATTTTTCAAATCCCTCACCTCATTTAATCCTCATAACAATTTTACTGACAGTTTAAAGAGGCAGGCCCAAAGAAGTTAAAGGACCTGCCCAACCACATGCAGCTGCTCAGGGTGGAGCTGGGTGGGGGCCTGGCCTGGGGCACATTTCCACTCCATCACCGTGGCCAGCATCTCCATGGTGGACAAGTCACTGTCATTGGGTGGGGACCATGACTAATAATGTCTCCTGAGCTTTCTGTTGTATGTGGATGGAATACTGCTCATTTTTCAGGGTCAGCCTCACTTTAATCAGCCCCTTAATTTTCCCCTCCAGGCCAGACCTCCCCCACTTCCACCTCCCCAGCCTAACAACATGAAGAATGTAATATTCTGGTTTCCAGATTCCGGTTCTGCATTCCACCTCCAAGAAGAACACCATCTCCACCTGCAGCCCTCACTTCCACACACTCCCAGTCCTCTGTGCTGTTGCTGATATGGACTCCCCACAAGGAACCTATGCAGCAAGACAGATTTGCATGGACATAGACCAAGGCTTTTCACATGCCTGGTGCCTCGAAGGCACCGGTATGTGTGCATTGCCTGTGAACAGATGGACAGCTCCATTCCTCATGTCCCAGTCATCCATGTGGGTTTACTGCAATGAATTTTATTCCTATTTTTCCCAATTTGATCATTGCCCTTTTATTTTATTAATAAAGAACTCCTGCTTAGTTTTGAAACATTCTGTCATGTGATAAATTTCGGCTTATAAAACAGCTATCATCTCAGAGGATACCCTAGGGGTGGCCAGGATAGAGACCTAAATATGGCTGGCCTTAAAGGGACCATGTGCCATAGATCATAAACACTCAAGACCCAGTCAACCTCATGTGCATTCAACATGTTATACCTTTCAAAACTTCCACACTCAACTTCCCTGTCAGCTACATTATTCCCATTTTACAGAGAGGGAAACTGAGACTTGGAATGAGGCCAGGCCTAGCCCAAGATCACATGAGGGCTAATGTCACATCCAGGGTTGAACTGTAAGTCTCCTGACATCACAGTTCCTCTCAGTCAGCCGACAGGAGTGAAATACTGGGCAGCTTCTTAGCAGAGGCTGCATTGATGACAAATTAGGAAGCTGCTTATGGTGGTCTCCACCTCTTTTTGCCCCAGTCTTCCTCCCGATTTCCTCCCTGGAAGCCAGGTACTCTTTTCCCCGCTAGCGCTAGCATGTCCTCCCTCCCTCCTCTGAGAGATCTTCACTGATCCCTGTCTCACACTGCCAAGTACAGGTGCTTGTTTATTAGTTATTAAACCTTACCAAACACTTCCATATGCAGTTTTCACAATACACTATGAAGAAAGCTAATTGTATTACACATTTTATAGGCGAGAAAACTAGCTCTGATGGTCCCTGGATCCGGAATCCAGGAAGGAGGGTTCATCCAACTCTCTTAAATGGGTAATAGCTGATTTCCAAACACCCTGGCTGGCTAGGGCAGTGGATTATGTTTTCAAAGGAGAGAGGAGACTTCCTGGCACCCCTCAAATCAGCCCCTCCAGATAAGGCAGACCCTGGGAAGCTATGTGGAATGGTGACTCTGCCGTCACCCCTCCCAGCCCCACTGCCCCAGCCTAGCCACGGGACTGTGTCCTGGCCAATCTGGAGTTCTGCATCTGCTCTCTCATCTTCAAAGGACCATGCTGTATTAAAAACCAGAAAGCCGGGCTCTGCATCTTCCCGCGCAGGGGAGCAGGCACCTGAGAGCAGGTGCGTGCCTGTGACTCCATCAGGGAAGGGAGGGTGCAGGCAAGACTCATTTCTGAAGCTGAGTCAAAGCTTGAGAAACCCAGCTCCACCCTGCAGGCAAACAATGGGGTGACTGGCAGAGGCCTGAGCACTGGGAGGGGACCTACCAGAGACAGTGTTAATAATTTAACTCTTAATCCAGACACACCTTCCTATTTGTCTCTGGATTTTGGAGAAAAGAAAGGTTGTTAATGACTCCATCTGGAGACAAATGGAACATATTTATTATGCCATTTCCAGGAATGAAAGAAGAAAAGACAAAAAGGAGCATCCAGGGTGAATCATGAGAGAGTTTTAGGGGAGGAGGACCAAGCTTAGTAGAGAAGACAGTGGAGGTTTGGGGCCAGGGTTTCTGAATTGTAGCTGCTTGTCCTGTAAAGTGAAAATTCAAAACTGAGCAAGTAGCATCTCATTTTAAAAATTAGATTTAGCTGGACATGGTTGCTCATGCCTATAATTCCAGCACTTTGGGAGACCCAGGCAGACAGATGGCTTGAAGCTAGGAGTTTGAGACCAGCCTGGGCAACATGGAGAGATCCTGTCCCTACAAAATAAATTTAAAAATTACTCAGGCATAGCGGCGCATGTCTGTCATCCCACCCGATCAAAAGTCTGATGCAGGAGGATCACTTAAGCCTGGGAGGTCGAGGCTGCGGTGAACCGTGATCGAGCCACTGCACTCCAGCCTAGGTGACCGAATGAGACCCTGTCTCAAAATATAAAATAAAATAAAATAAAATAAAATAAAATAAAATAAAATAAAATCAGAATAATGTAATATTTGATTTATCTTAATTTTGGGTTGATATTTAACCAGCAATCATGACTTAGAAAATTTTAGTTTCGTGTTTCTCCCTTCACTGATTACTTAATCTGTCAACAGACACTTTAGAAGATGCTACTTAAGGAGACCTTGCAACTTTTTTTTTTTAAATGTAGGAAGTCCATTTGCAACATGAATCATTTCACCCTCTAATTTATCTGTTTGCATAGAAGATGTTTTGATACTAATGTTAGGGATTCTGCATGATAATATTAAAGGAAGTCCCTTTCACAGAAGGACTTCCTTGGAGGGAGAACAATCAGAAGGTGAATCTCCAGAAATATGTGGTTAATTTATCTCTTCGCTCCACCTCTCATCCCGCTATGACACATTTCTAGAAGACTCTGGGCAGTACTAGGAATTTAGGGAGAAACTAGCCCTGAACCTTGTGTGAAACACTAGTCTTCATGGAACATCCACAGACCATGCACTGTGGAAGCTGAACACTGGCAGTGGAAGGGTGGGGATGAGTAGCCAAATCGCCCATCTGGGAAGCATGCCAGGATATGCCTCATGGAAGCCAAGTGGAGCTGAAGCACTAGTCCCCCTTTCCTGTGACGTGACATGGTTGCAGTTAGAGACACAGGGTGGGAGCCGAGGTAGGAGGGAGTTAGCTCTGGGAATACTCACCCCTTACTGGCTGTGAAATCTTGGGTACATCCCCTAACTTTCCTGGGCTTCAATTTTCCTTTTTTCCAATGTGAAGAGATTGGCCAACATTATTGCTAAGGTTCCATCGAGGGCTAAGAGTCTGTAAATGTATGATTAGGTCAGGGAAGGCAGCCTTATTTCATCCTCGTGGAACTGACAGTGAATTGAGGGTGTTGAGGTTGATTTCAGGATCAGTGGTAAATTGCCTTCCTTGGTGAATGGTGTCCGCTATGAGAGAGGTGAGTGGTCACATGCATGCAGGTAGCCACCATTCCCAATTCAGTCTAATGCAGGAAGCGGTGTGCTAGAGTATATGTGTAACAGTCCTTCATGCACTTGAAGAAGGGGAGGGAATACAAACTGTTTAAAGATCTTGCATAAGCTGCCACCACCTGTACTTCCTGTTTTAGCTTCCTTAAGACAGTTCCAGACAAAATTATTCCTGTTTCCGGAACTTGCCTGATACTTTCCTGCCTCAAACCATTCAATCTGTGATGATGCCCTACTCCCAGATTTCCCAGTGAAATTCAGTCTTCGGGAACCATCTTAAACACCACTTTCCTCACGGCCCCTTTCCCCATCTTTCCCAAAAGATGTGCTTCCCTCCTTTGCTCAGTATCCACAACTTTTAATTTATGCTATTTGGGTGTTTCTCCTCTACCCCTCACACTAACCAAGCACATATTAAATCCACTTTATACATGTGAACCAGCAAATGGACACATGAATAAATGGGCAGATGATATATAAATGAATAAGCGGAGAGTTTGACCTTACAGGCAGAACCCATGAAGTCCTAGCATGTGTTTCGGACTAATTTATCTTTTCAGATTCAGGCCAATGCTTAAGTAGCAATCCTTGTTTATCCTAACCATACACATAGCCCTTCCCTTCCCTTCTTCTGCCTTGAAGATCTATGCTGCAATCATCTGTCACCTGTAAGAGGCCTTGTGCCTGGATGTTAATACACTGATGTGTGTGTGGTGTGTGTGGAGTGACTCTTTATATCCACCCAGAGTGCAAGCTCCTTAAGGGCAAGAAGGATGCTCAAGACAGAACTTACACCCTAGTAAAAACCGGTGCATGACCAGATGATAGACTAGCTAGTTGGTGAGTGGGTGTCCAATGACTAAAGGATGCTGCTGAGTGAGTGAATCTGTGAGTGAGCAAGTGAAAGATGGAGGGAGGGAGGAGGTGGGTGCATAAGTAAGAAATGAGCTGATAGACTAGCTGCCTAACTGGCCAGTTCACTGAACAACTGACTAGCTGGCTGATTGAGTGGTTGATCAACTGATATACCGACTGTTTGGCTGACTGGCTGATGACTAATTTAGAAAAGCAGGTGCTGGTATAGTAGAAGAAAGAAAGCCCTGTAGAAGAAGTGATAGGGGCTAAGGGCAGAAAACAAAACAAAAAAATGCTCTGCAAACGAGCCCCTGAGAAGTGTATCATGTGAGCTGAACAGTTATTTCCTTTTTTTTTTTTTTTTTTGAGGTGGAGTCTTGCTCTGTAGCCCAGGTTGGAGTATAGTGTTGTGATCTTGGCTCACTGCAAGCCCCACCTCCCAGATTCAAGCGATTCTCCTGCCTCAGCTTCCTGAATAGCTGGGACCACAGGTGTGCACCCTCACACCCAGTTAATTTTTGTGTTTTTAGTAGACATGGGGTTTCACCACGTTGCCCAGGCTAGTCTCAAACTCCTGACCTCAAGTGATGCACCCACCTCAGCCTCCCCAAATGCTGGGATTACAGGTGTGAGCCACTGTGCCCAGCTTGGACAATTATTTCTTAATTTTCTTTCTTTCTTTCTCTTAGGAGTTCCCTGTGATTTTCATTTCTAGTGTCAAAGAAAAAACATTTCAATGGCACTTGTTGCATGTGTTGAGGAAAGACTTTATTCAGGACCATTATGATAGATATAGGAACCATTGCAATGGGATTTTTTCAGCAGAGGGGAGTTTGAGCTCAGCTCTAAATACATCGTGGGCAAATGAGCATCTACAGCCAAGGAGCAGGGTGGGAGTCAGTTGTTGAAAAGTGACTGAGAGGAAACAGCAGAGCTAAGAGGAACTGTGGCTAAACCAACCCAACAGAATTCTTGATGAAGATAAGCCAGGGTGATCAGACTTCATGTGGGGGATGGAGGAGGTCAAGGAACCTGATTAGATATCAAGGGTAATCAGACATTGAAGGTGGGTGGTTCTTGGTAAACTTAGTAAGGCTGGTTCTTGGCTAAAACTGAATTCACAAGCAAGTACACAGGTGAGCCTAGAAGAATGTTCAGGAGACTGACTAAGGTTTGGTCAAGCAAAGAATCTTTGTCACTGGTCAACCAAGCTCAGCGGATGTAATGTCAACTAAAGACCAGCCACAGCAGCCATGGAGGAAGAGTAGCTCTCTTCCTGGAAGAAGATAGTTGGAGCAATAGGACATTTCTGCCGATGGCACTATCCAGTGGGAAGCCTGATTATTCCCCAGGCTTTGGGCCCCGGGAATGAAGAGCTGGGGCTCTGATTGTCCCTCAGGTCAGTGATGTTGGCTGAGATAGGGAACCGAATCAAACAGACAAATTAGCTGATACCACAAGCTGGGCCAGTCTGTCAAGTCAGTGACCTGACCTCTGGCCAGGAGACCTTCTGGGGAATCAGCTGCTTTGAGCAAAGGCTGCCAGAATCAGTTTCAGACAGTGCCATGTATGAGAACTGAGGCACTGAGTTCAGGACTAGGACCCAGAGATCTGTACAGCTGCTACCGGGCATTGAGATTGGCCTTGTATGTAGTCAGTAGGCTGAAATACAAATAGACTATGTGGCATATTCATCCCTCCTGAGCTGGATGAGAAGGGAAGAGGCAGGACTATACCTCGTATCCATGGTAAACAAGCCACTCCAAGCCTAAACCCATCAGTGACTCCTTCAAAAAAGTCCACAGTTTTTGACGTGGTATAAAAGGCCCTTCATACATGGCCCCATCCTGAGAAGACTCACAATTTAAATCATAATAAAAAAAAGAAGAATAGGGTTAGGCATGGTGTTTCACGCCTGTAATCCCAGCACTTTGGGAGGGTGAGGCAGGCCGATCACGAGGTCAGGAGATCAAGACCATTCTGGCTAACATGGTGAAACCTCGTCTCTACTAAAAATACAAAAAATTAGCTGGGCGTGGTGGCATGCACCTGTAGTCCTAGCTACTTGGGAGGCTGAGACAGGAGAATTGCTTGAACCCGGGAGGCGGAGGTTGTAGTGAGCCAAGATGGTGCCACTGAACTCCAGTCTGGGTGACAGAGTGAGTCTCTGCCTCCAAAAAAGAAAAAGAAAACATCCATGTAACCAGCACCTGTGTTAAGATATAGATCATAACCAGTTCTGCAGACCCCCTTCACAGCCCTCCCAGTCACAACCTCCTAGTATCATCC
>NW_016813223.1:414540-448780 GCF_001698545.2 Rhinopithecus bieti
AAAAAAAAAAAAAAAAAAAAAAAAAAAGAAGAAGAAGAAGAAGAAGAAGAATAAAGAAAGAAAACTATAGTTTCCCTCCAACAAGTCTTTCCCTCTACCTGGACTGTGTCCCTAATCTGTGCCTGACTAATCCTCTTAGCACTTCAGAAATGGGATCACTTCTTCTCTGAACATTTCCCATTCTGTGTTACCCAGGTGCCCATCTCTGTTCAGGAAGCTCCTCTTCCTAGTGCTGATTGCACTGTTTTAGAATAAAATATCCCCCTGTCTGTCCCTCTGTTAACTGTGAGCTCCTTGAAGGTAGGTACGTTCCCTAGTTTCCGTTGACTCCTATGTTTAGTGTAAGTACCTGACCCATAAGAGATACACAATGAATATGTGTTTGAAAAATCAAATATGTAGTAAGTCCAGAGAGTACATATAAGTGTAGACTCTCCTACAACATGGTTGTGAAGGAGAACTTACACCTGCTTGCTGATGTGGAGCAACGCAGTTTCCTACACACCCCTGGGGCCCTTCCATCTCGGTGGCCCATGGCAAACATGCCTCTAATATGTTTCATTTTCAGTCTGAGCTTCTCTTCCTTACTCAGTTGTGAGCCTGTGAAAGGCAGGGGCCTTTCTCACTCTTGGTTCGCTCCCTCCACTCAGTGCCTTAGAGCTGCTGGCACATAGAGCTGCTGGCACACAGAAGTTGACAAAGCTTGCTTGGGTTGGGTAGGATGACACCCACAGACCAAAAAAAGGCAATGCTGGGATCGATCATTCCAAGGGGCAGATAATGCAGAAATCTCTGCGGTGGGTGAGGTAAACTGTCGTATTGTTCATAAACAGTTTGCTGCCTGTGCCCCTCTTCCCCAGGGAGCACATTTCCCTGCCGCATTGATGATGGCAGCCTTGGCCATGTGACTTGATTTGTCCATAATATGTAAACCTTAAGAGCCATGGTTCACTATGCTCTCTTTCCTCTCTGCTGGGAGGAGTGACCACGTTCCAGACCCGGGCTGCTCTGTCCATCTAGATTCTGAAATGTAATTAATGTGCAGCAGGGCTGCAGCTGACCCTCAGGGGACATGCAGGATAAAAACAAAGGTGATAAATAAGCCTCTGTTTTAAGCCCCTGGGATTTGTGGTTCATTGGTTATTGAGGTATAACTTAGCCTATCCTGACTGACGTACTGGCACATACAAGCACTGACTTTTTCCTCCCAAGGAGATTTCCCTTGCTTGACACTGGCCAAAGGGAAGGTAAGTGCTTAATTTCAGTGTATGCGACCGGCAGTTAAGACAGTCATTCAGGTGTGTGTATGTGCCCACATACGTGTGTGTGTGTGCACATATGCCTATGTGACTGTGTGTGTACAGGTGGGGGATATAAGAGGAGAGAGGGGGAAGGGAAAATGGAGAAGCCAGCCTGGGCATACACAGTACATGACAAAAACTATTTGTGGGCAGCTGACATTTTTCTACTAATAACTTTTTTGTCTGTGGTTGAGAAGTTAAATAAACCATCTCTTTCACTCTGACCACAGGAAGACTTGCTCCAAACCATAAGTGAGCCCTCCAGGCGCAGAGCGCCACCTTCTGGGCAGGCTAAGTCGGTGCACCTGCTTCTAATTTCAGCGGAGTACTTGCCGCAGAAGGCTGTTGGCTGACCCAGAGGACCTGGGACCCTGGGACCCAGCTGAGACCTTAGTGATCTCTGTACCTCACTGTACAGGCAGAGAAACCTAGGGCCATAGAGCCCTCAGCTGATACTCCTCCTATTCCCACAGTCTTTCAAGCTGGACTACACTCCTCTCAGAGGAGGCACCAGTAACCTCCCCATTGGAACCAGTGCCTTGGTCCCTTTGCCAGGTACAGGTGTCGTTGGGACTCGATGTAGACGGGTTGGATTCAGTCATTGCAAGGGGTGGGGAATGAGGAAGGGTTTGGTGGAGTTCAGGAAAGTCAACCTGGGTGGAGAGCAGGAGCTTTCCCTGCAATGGCTTCCATTTACTAAACAACTGCTACATAAAATGCAAGGCTCTCTACATTGTAGCCCCGGTCTCTGTAGGAAGAGAAGCACCACCTCTGTTTAATAAATAAGAAAACTGAAGCCTGGAGACGGTAACTTGCCCCGAGTTTTGTAGCTGATAAATGAATCAAGCCTAAGTCAGTTTGGCTCAAAGAACTTAGACTGAGTCACAGTTTCTCTCGGGAACCATAAGCTCTCCACGCCTGTTGACTGCACAGGGCTTGTGGACAGGCAGCGCTCAGGAGGCACAGGCCACACGATGCCATGCATCAGAGAGTGAATGAGCTGCAGACATGGTAGAGTGCAGAAGGAGGGGGTTGCTGTACAGACAAATGGTGTGTACTGAGAGCAGGCCTTGGCCAGAGGTTGTGTTGGGGAAAGCGGCCATCCCCAAGCTAGGGTGAGGCCACTTCCTCTGAACCTGGCGGTAGTTTGAACATACAGGTTCTCCATCAGTACACCTGTAAGGACCTCTAAGTGCCACTCCCTGTGTTTGGGGAACAAACAGGTGGTGATTGGGACAAGGAGACAAGTGACTAAGTGATTGACAGAGTGTGATAATTCCTGGCCAGCTAAGTGCAGCTTACCACTAGACATCACCCAGGGAAGTCTATAGGACACTTAAATCTCCTCTGGGCTTCTGGACAAGGTGATACCTGAGCAAAGACCTCTGCCGTCTTTTCCCTTTAAGAACCACCACCATCACTAACCACTGTTGTTGAAGGAGCAGGGAGAAGTATGAAGTGCTGTTCTAGCTTTGGAAGGCCAGGAGATGCTTGAGTGTGCTCCTGGGTTGTGAGGATATGGTGGCTTTGGCCTCTTGAAGGCAGGACAGGGGCTGCCAGGAAGACACCCTGGCAATGAAGCCTGTGCTGAAAATGAGTAAACCATGATTATTGACCAGATAATCTGGCCACATGTCACCTCTATGTCCATTGACCTTTGGTTGTGACTGAGCCTTTGGTATGTTTATTGTTTGAAGGCTACTCTGGCTTCGTTTTAGCTCTGAAGCAAGGCCTTATAAAAAAAAGAAACCACAGTTAGCAAGAAATCTCCAAGTGGAAGGTGACTACTGAGAAGCATGAATTGTGCTGAAGGCCCATAAAACCTGTCTCAGGGGTGATTTCCATTGCCAACCTCAGAGGATTATCTTTAAATTATTTAAGGTAGTGGAGAGTTCTCACAGAGACTTCTCTAATTACCACTCAGACCCTAGTTGTCTTCTTCTTGAAAAGACTCCTCTTGGCCCAATCTGGAAATAGAAGGAGCTTGTTATCAGCCCGTGTGAGCTGCAGGTGATCTTCTATCGGCATCTGCAGGTGAGTCATGAGACTCTACCTGGCCTTGGTACACCTTTTCACTAAGTGCTGGTGTTACAGGAAAGGGACCCCGGTCCAGACCCCAAGAAAGGGTTATTGGATCCTGTGCAGGAAAGAATTCAGGGTGAGTCCATAGAGTAAAGTGAAAGCAAGTTTACCAAGAAAGTAGAGGAATAAAAGAATGGCTACTCCATAGACAGAGCAACGCTGAGGGCTCCTGGTTGCCAATTTTTATGGTTATTTTTTGATTATAATGTTAAACAAGGGGTGGATTATTCATACTTCCTCCTTTTAGACCATGTTGGGTAACTTCTTAACATTACCATGCATTTATAACTGTCATGGCACTGGTGGGAGTGCAGCAGTGAGGATGACCGGAGGTCACTGTCATGGCCATCTCGGTTTTGGTGGGTTTTAGCTGGCTTGTTTACTGCAAGGTGTTTTATCAGCAAGGTCTTAATGACCTGTATCTTGTGCTCACCTCCTAGCTCATCCTGTGACTTAGAATGCCTTAACTATCTGGGAATGTAGCCCAGTAGGTTTCAGCCTCATTTTACCCAGCTCCTATTCAAGATGGAGTTGCTGTAGTTCATACGCCTCTGACGCTGGTGCCTGCTGTTTTATTTGGTCTCTCCTACTTTACTCACTGTTCTCTGCTACTTGCCCTACAACCATGGGTCACCTGCCCTGAGGATGGCAAAGCCAGCGCTATTCTATCGACTGCTCCCAGTCTATACTAAGGAGAATCAAAATGAGCATCTTAAAAAACAAACAAAAAACCCCCAAGATTCTAATTTAACAACTCTCCTCACAGGGGGCCCCAGTGATAACAGGGCACGATGGAAGACCAATGGGAAACTACTAAGATTATAGTCGCTGGCGACACTTTCCTGATTATTCACAAAGACAATAGCACGCACATATGCATGTGTACACGCAGATGAACACATGTACAGGCATGCATACATGCATGCATGCACACACACACATGTATGCAAACACACACACTTTGCTCTCAGGGTACCAAGGCAAAGGCCACCACCCAAATCTAGTCTCATACTAAGAATGGAATAGGGACATTCAATGAAGACAAATGGAATGTGGCTTATTGCTTCCTATCACTCTTAAAAATCACTGACCTCTCACCCTTTCCCATCAGAGAAACCCTAGCATGCACACTTGTTTCACCATTTATATTTTATTTCCTCCAGGCTATGAGGAGCAAGATAAAGCGCTTCTGGCCAGCTTCCAAAGCGGCCATAACCTGAATCTAGGCATTGCATTAGACATACCCAGAGTTCTCTTTCAACTACTGCAATGAAATCTAGATGAGATAAACCTCAGTCCTGCCTGCCCTGGAAAATATTCAGTTTAGCCATGGGAACCATAGTCAAAAGGATGGGTCTGTGTGAAAGACAGATCTATATTTGTTTGTTATTCTTAACATATTTTTTATTTTGAAGTACTTTTAGGTTTACAGAAAAATTGCAAAATAGTACAAAGCGGTTTTGTATATCCTTCTTCCAGTTTCTCTAATGTTGACTTTTTTCTTCTTTTAAATTTTAAAGGAATTTTATTTAATTTATTTTTAATTGACAAATAAATGTGGTGTATCTTTATTGTGTACAACAGAATGTTTTGAAATATGTATAAATTGTGGAATGGCTAAATTGAGCTAATTAACATGTGTACCTTCACATACCATTTTTTTGTGTGTGAGGAGGACACAAAATCTACTCTTAGTGATTTTCAAGTATATAATACATTGTTAACTGTAGTCATCACTTGTAGGATAGATCTCTTGAACTTATTCCTCCTATCAAGCTGAAATTTTATACCGCTTTGACCAATATCTCCCCAGTCCTTCCCCAATACCCAGCCTCTGGTAACCACCCTTCTACTTTCTGCTTCCATGAGTTTGACTTTCTAGTTCCCACATATAAGTAAATCATGTGGTATTTGTCTTTCTGTGCCAAGAATGATCTATATTTGACTTTCAGCTCTTTCAGCTGGCAAAGTTTATAACCTCCTTGGTTCCTGCTTTCCTCATTTGCAAAATTAAATTTTTTACTTATATGGTAGTAATGTATATTATAGAAGATAAGTATTAAGATCCCAGTATAGTGCCTTGCTCATAGTAAGTAGTAAATTGCTGCTTACACGCACACACATACACAAACACACACACACACACACACCTGGCCCCAGACTGTGGTTGTGTTGGTTCCCTGGAGGGAGGAAAGTTAGTCCTAAGCCCGGGCACTCTTCAAATACAGATGCATGTTTTAGCTAAGCTTTCTCTGCGCCTCTATGCAGAAGAACCTGGGTGGCCTCAACCCCAAACTTACCTCTTTTAGGGTTTTCCATGATGATGACTCATTAGGCGAAGAGGTAAAACACAAAGATTCGCGTGAGTCACCTCATACAGTCAGAACTGAAGGAAGCTTAGAAATAGTTCAGGAAGTCTAACATTGCCATGTACAGATGAGGACACTGGGAAAAGGGAATGACTAGTCCCGGGTCCCACAGGAGAACAGTGGAGTAGCTAAGACAATACTCAGCTCTCATACACTCTGTCCAGGGCTCCTCATTTCAGAGCTCCAATGTCTCCTAAGTCCACCGAAGATGAACATTCATGTCACACACATCATCAGCCCTTGGAGCAGAGGAGACTTGAGCCAAAAGGCTGCCTGGAGAGCCCAGGACAGAGAAAACGGTCCCCTTTTTATTTTATTTAAGAGTGAGATGGAAGCTGCATAGTCTAATTCCTGAGAGCTGACATAAAAATTCCAGAAGACAGAGGATGAAATACCAAGGGTCAGGAGTCTGGGGTAAAACAGTGACGGTTGGTTCTCTGCATATGAACAAGAACCCCAGACAACCACAGCACATGTAAACATGGCATGCCGAACTGGTAGCCCCAAAGTGACTGGGAGGAGTTTCAGCATAGCTGGGGTATAAGCCACGCCCAGGGCGTCTTCAGTGCCAGGCGTCTGTGATTCCCCCAGGAATGCCAGATTACCAGGGCACATGTACAAACCTGTAGGAGATGGTGGAGCACACTGAAGCTGGCCGCACCCGCAGGCAGGGCTTCCTTCAAAGAATGACCGCCTGACGAATGCTGAAGCTTCATTGCAGAAATCCATTACCAGCTGGGGTCCCACTGCTCCCCACGCCCTGGGCATACATGGCAGGATGTGCACCTAGTAGTGGAGCTCCCTTTGCTTGGGGCTTGTGGAGGAGGGTATGAGGGAAGGATAGAACACCACTGCTGTCAGAAACTCTGAGCTTCAAATTTAGGACTTGAAGTTCGAGTTATTCGAAGTTATTATAGCTTAGAAAGGTTAAGTTGGCCAAGATTAATACAAAAGTAAGGAAGAGGAGATTTGAGCCCAGGTCTGTCACACTCCAAGATACATAGGTGCTCTCTTTCCTGCACCCTACCATGCCATCTTCCATGGAATTTCTTTGTTTGGAGCAGAATAAAGAGAATATGTATACAAGCACTTCTCTGATGAAGGCACACCCCCTTCCAAGCCCTCAGCATCACACCCTTCATCCTGAGACCTCTGTTCTGTGGAAATTTCACTCAAGCCAGATGGTGAGACATCCTTGCTGGAATATGGCAGAGACCTGGAGAAAGGGGAGAGGACAAGTCACTAGGTCATGGGAGTAGAGTTGGACTTGATGTTCTCGGGCCATGCTCAACAGTGGGAATGACAGTGTGAGTATGTGTGTGCATCTGGGTGTCTGTGAGTGTGTGTCAGTGGGTGTAATCATATTTGAGTGTGATCGACAGGATGTGAGTGTGTGTCAGTATGTAGTGAGCCCTCATGTGAAGGCTTATGAGCTGTATATTTGTGGGATTATGAGTGTGTGTGGGCAAACATGTGAATGCGCAAGAGTGTGCACAGGGCTGATATTCAGAAGTTACATGCTGGTCTGCGAGTGTAGATGGGTTATAATGGGCTGATGGGCATAAATGCTGGGCAACTTCCCTCTCGGTCAAGTCCCTGCTCCTGTAGGTGCTTCCTTGGCTTGTCAGCCTCAGCATGCCCTTCCTTTCATGTGTTCTCCTGGTGGCACATCATCTCCTCCTGCTTATGTGTTGCATCCTTATTTTTCTTTGAATGTGGAGTGCATCTGTGCTGCAGAAGTCCCCCACATCTTACCCTGGTGGGAGCCTTGTAAATGTCTGCTTATCTCAAAAGGCTCCGGGGAACATAGCCTGCCTCAAAAAGACATGGCTCACTTTACAAAGCAACAGGTAAAAATCACCATGAGCCAGGGCCACCCAGGACTGCCTTGAGGACAGGATTCATTGTGGACAGGTGTCATGAAGGGGAATATTCTGGAAGAGAAGGGCAACCACCAAATGGGGTACTTATACTCTAGACTAAATCTTGTTTCCCCATGAACACCTGCTCAGACCCTTTGCTCCACTTAACTGATCCTTGGCCCTTTCCTCAATATGTGCTGTGCTCCCTCACACCTTTGTGTCACTGAAGATCTGGAGCTCATGTCCTGAGGTTGGTGGGATAAGGGGAGGGTGCCATCTGCAGGCTTGCTGTTTGATCAGGACCTGGAGAACAGTCATCAAAGCGATAGCTGAAATCTATCCAACACCTGCTAGGGTCATGCTGTGCTTTCTTCTTCATTTCCATTGTCTCATTGAACACTCCTCACCCCCATCAGCTCCAAGAGGCAGTTGTTTTCCCACTATACAGATGAGAAAAGTGAGACATAGAAAAGTTATGTGACTCGTTCCAGGTCACATGCAAAAGAAGGGTGGCTCTGGAATCCACACCCAGTGTGACAGGATTCAAAGAAGAATCAGCAAGATCACATACTTGTAGTCTTTTTCTCATCTGAGGGCATTTCTAGATTATGGCTGGCTCACTCTCACAGCATGTGTGCACACACGAGTGTATGCATGCACACGTGCATACCTGGAGATTATGATAATTAGTAGAGGAGAAAATTAAATGAAGCCTAGAGAGGAAAATGGAACCTCGTGTTAAGTTGCTGAATCAAGTAGGGTAAGAGTCTGCACGAGCAAAATCTGGGAAAGATATCATATGGGACTAGAGCAAAGAGACATTTGGAGACTGCTCAATGATATATCTGAATGTGGGGAAATGTTTAAAACTTTACATCATGTCTTGGGAGTTCAGTTAAGATTTACTTAACTTTTCACTGCTTTTCTGTATCTAAGACTTGGGTTTCTGTTGAATGCAACATCTTGGGAAAAGAGTTAGGAGAAATAGGTCACAAAACTGGAGCCATCCCCCAAATTTCTGTGGTTTGCAGCAGATGTGAGCAGCCGTGCTTTCCAACCACTCAGTCCTGGGGCTTAGATATGTACCAGAGGGCTGGCCCTCCTGAGCACACCTGGATCCCACAGCACTGGCTCCTGCTGTATCCAGTTCTGGGATGCTCTCTGTCCTAGCCAAATCCTACTGTCCTTCCACTAGAAACTGCACCTTCTCCAGGTATTCATCACTGAACAGGCAAGTTCCTGGGAGCCCTGTGGTAGGTGCTATGACTACAGAGAGGACCAAGTTCTCCTTCCTCCCCTCAACAGCTCTTATTTTTCTCACTCTGTCTGTCTCCTCTGAATTCTGAGGGCATAAGTGAGGTATTGTACCATCCATCATCCCTTCAGTAGATGCTTCCTTGTCTAATTGTTCTTTATAATCTTGGGTGAGACCCAGAACCCTGTGCTGTGTGTCTGTATCTTCACAGTGTCCACCACATTATGAGCAAACAAGAGAGGGTGCTTAATATGGGGTGCATTGATGCATGGTGCATGATGGATAAATGGATGGATGCATGGATGAATAGATGAGAAAAGTGTAGAAAGAGGTATGATGGAGGAAGAAGATCTCACCTGTCTGGGAAGCAATGGTAAAAGTTTTGGTTTTTAACTTTGCATTCTCTAGGGTCTGTAACATATGTTGGGATAATCTAGATTTTTAGTTTATATTATTGTCTTCTCTGGCTTTCTTTGGGTACTTCTGCTGGTTATCAGTGACTTCCCTGGTGCCCAGAGGCATGAAAGGGGAGGCAGGTATAGGAGGATATTCCAATATATCAATCTGTGGACTATTTTTTAAGAGAGGGATCTAGTGGAGAAACTTGGGAGTGGGTATTTGAAATAGTAGAAACCAGAAGTTTGGATTCCCTGTGGGTCTGCATTATTTGGTCACTTCAATCCCCCAGGAATTTAGATAATTGAAAGCAGAATGGCAGTGGGGGAAAATTGCTCAAGAGAATCCCCAAACAGAAATAATGGGAGCTGATATTTTGATCAAATATTTACTGTCAGGCGTGTGTGTTGGGTATGCAGTGTTTGCATAGACTGTCTCCTGTTTACACATTTGGTTAGCTTAAAGAAACTTTGGCTTTTTCTTTTGGGAGAATTTTCAAGGCCTTATCTCAACTCTCTTCAGCCCTTGGAGTGTGCTGAGTTAGAACTTACCTGCCTCAATCCTTTTCCTCTACTGTGTAGGTCTTTTTGGCAGGCTCGCTTGCTCTGTCTTGGCCTAGAAGAATGGATTTTCCTTGCACATGTTCTTTGGGTGGGCACTGTCTCCCCCTGGTTCTTTGTTGCATCCTCATTTTCTGTGAATGTGGTGTACATCTGTGTTGCAGAAGTCCTCACCTCTTCTTCTGGTAGAAGACTTGTAAATGTCTGGGCATCTCAGAAGGCTCCTCCCCGTGCCTTCTCCTGCACCTGCATCCCATACTTGGCTCTGCTTGGGCGTTGGGTTGGGAGCAGAATAAAAAATCTGCAGAAATGCAGCCGGGTGCGATGGCTCATGCCTGTAAGCGATGGCTCATGGCGCTGTAAAGGCGAAAAAAAAAAGAAAAAAAAAAAAGAAAAAGCACCTTTCGGAGGCGCAAGTGGGCAGATCATGAGGTCAGGAGATCGAGACCATCCTGTTTAACACTGTGAAACCCCGTCCTCTAAACTAAAATACAAAAAAGAAAAAAAAAAAAAAAAAAAAAAAAAAAAAAAAAAAAGCTGGGCAATGGGTGGCCCGGGCGCCATGTAATCCCAGCTACTTGGGAGTCCTGAGGGCAGGAGAATGGTGTGAACCTGGGAGGCGAAGCTTGCAAGTGAGCTGAGATGTGCCACTGCACTCCGCCCTGGGTGACAGAGCGAGACTCTGTATAAGAAAAAAAAAAAAAAATCTGCAGAGAATGCTACATTTTCAATGACAAAAAAAAAAAAAAAAGAAAAAGACAAAATCATCAGACCAAGACACTCATGCCAGAGAATTCTATTTTTAATTGTTTGAAAAAACAGGAGCTGAGGAGAAGCGTGGTAGGAGAAGACGTCTGGCATGCCGCTCATGTTTCCAGCAGGGCAATGGCAGATGCATGTCAGGAAGACTGATTAGATAGTTTTAGAAACCGATCCTTGTCTGAGATGGAAACTGCAGCCTGCTAATTAAGGAGTAGAGCGCTCGAGGAAAGCCGCGCGGGCCTGGTTGCTGCCTCCTCCCCCAGGTGTGAAGTGGTGGCTGCATCCAGAAGCATTGCGGTGAGGCGGGCTTTGCTTTGGCCCTTGTGGAGTGGGTAGATAGCTGGCCCAGAAGGAACTTCCAATGCCTCTGTTTTTCCTGGGGCTCGCCTGCTGATCAACATGCCCAGGGCTACTTCTGGCTTGGACTTCTGGCAGCTGCTGAGGGGTGGGCACTTGGGGGCACAGGGTCCATGGCACTTGGGTGGGCTGGCCAAGGCTCTTGGTCTGCTGGGCGGAGGGCGGGGCAGCACTGCGGGGAGGGGGACAGCACTGTTGAGTGGGGGGCAGCACTGCTGGGGTGGGGGCGCAGCACTGCTGCGGGGAGCACACTGGTTCTGCTTCTGCTGAGACATTCTGGGCTGGACTTGCAACTGGAAACAAAAAGACACAGAAATGAGGAACACTTGAGCCACAGAGAGACCCTAAGCCCAGGTGAACCCCCTGTCACATTCATGTCCTGCTCTACTTTTACTTTGCCCTGATCCCTTCACAGATTTAAGAGCAGTGTGTGTGTGCATGTGTAAACTTTGAGTGTTTACCAGCTATTTCAACTCTTTTCAAGATGAACAAAGAAACATGGAAGGAAGGAAAGATAGGAAAGGAGGAAGGGAGGGAGGGAAAACAGAAATGATAGGAGGGGAAGAAAAGAAAGAAAACATAAAAAAAGGGAAGAAAAGGGAGAGAGAAGAAAAGAAAGAGTAAGAATGAAAGAGCAAACCGTTGCATCCTGTTATAGCAAAACCTGTGGCATCTGGAATAAATTACCTGGGATTTGAGTTCTGGCTCAATCATTTATTAACTATATGATTTTGAACAACTTACTAAGGTTTTCCATACTTACCTCTCTTAGAGTTGGTGCAAAAATTAAATGAGTGAATAAAAACACATACTTAAATCTATGCATGCATACATAAACTCATGTGTAGGTTTGTATGTACCGATACACACATACAGAATACTAGCACATCATGAGCACAACATAAGAATTGTCATTTGTTAAATAAATTCATAAGAAATGTAAAAGGAGCATCTTAACCACTCTCTAAAGCAGTTTATAAAGCAAAAACTCTAGAGATAGATGAAATGGACCATCTAGCTTGCGTCTCTCAATTATAGTTAGGGAAAGCAGACCTCACAGAGGGAAGGAATGGCTTCACAACCACTCGGCACAAATGGTGGGAAAAGAGGTCTCCTGATTCCCAGAGCAGAGCCTTCCGTGGTGCCACATCATCTTGTCCCTGCTGCCTTTTGCTCCATGGACCTCCACACCTCTGCTATCCCGAGGGAGTCTGTTCTGTTTCTTCCCTGCATTCTCTTTTCTCTGAAAGAACAGCCCTTCCAGTTGCTCTGTCCAGAGCTGATCTCTCCTCTCCTACTGATTCCCTCTTAGCACCTGACAAGATGCAACACCCACACCATGCCAGCAGCATCCCTGAGATACTGACCCTCTGGTAGACACCACCCCTCCCCTTCTCCCTGCTCAGCCCAGCCTCCCACACTTCTCTGCTGGATAACTTGCTGGACTCAAGACAGGTTTGTCACAAATGATATGGAAAAAAGAGGTGCCCCAAAGAGGCCATCCTTTCTGACCACCACCAAGAGAATCAGCCCAGTCCATAGTTGGTTAGGGATGCAGGTAAGGCGAGGCTGCTGTGAGAGGTACTACCTTTAGAGACTTACCGAGGTTCACCAGCGACTGGAGCAGATAGGTGCGGAGGGGTTTGGGATGCTCTGAGCCTGTCTACCTATTATATACCTCTCATCCCTGCCTGAGGCCATGAGGTGGCCCAGGATTGGGGTGTCCTAATTAGTCCCTAGTCACAATAGGATCCACCTGTCCTTCCTCAAATTTTAGGTTTTACTCACCCCCAGGGCTGGCATGGCGGGATTTGGAGATGACAGTGCCTTCACCCTCCCCTTGCCCCACTTCCCCATCATTTTATGAGGACTGGCTTCCTTGGATTTCCAAACCCACTCATGACTTTTGACTTAGATCCCTGGCATCTAGAATGGTCCCAAGCAAGCATTCCGACCATGCTGGGTGTGAGGGTGTGAGGGCAGTGTTTTGGGATGTTCTGGTTGGCAGAGAGGAGGTGGTGGGATGGGCGGCTTACGCAGGTAACATAAGAAAAACAGCTGAGGGGGCAAATGGCTCTCTTGGAAACCTACCACACTTAGCAAAGTTATGACTTTGACTTAACCTAGGCTCAGAGTCACATTCAGCTTGAACTGGTGGGAAGACGAGGCAAGGGTCTTTCGTTTTTTTACCTATTGTTATTTATACAAGAAATGGCAGTTGCCACTCTCTGTCTGCTCTGCTATTGGGAAAATCATTAGGCCCCATTTGGGGAAACTGGGTGGTTACAGTAGACAGTGCTTATCTCTATGTCTCCCTATATAGATCACATATACATATGACTCCAGGGTTCTCAGGGAAATGATTATCATAAGGTGGAGGGGGTGGGGAAAACTAAGAAGCATTGCATTAGAGTGAGCTCATGGAGGAGTCACAGTGACTGGGTTCTGGGTTCTGAGCTCCCAGGGCCCCAGTCCTGGTTCTTCCTCCTCACTTCTGTTAGAAGTTCCAGGACAAAGAAGGGAGGCACGGGATACAGAGTTGGATGCTTCCCATACCTGGCAAAGGATGGAGCTCATCTCTAAAAATTTCCCAGGTGGTGCTCAGACTGAGGCTCTGCCTTTTACCAGTTGGGTGACCTTGGCAACCAAATGTTTTTGCACTTCAATTTTCTCACCTGTCAAAGAGGGTAACAGCACCATTCTGCATGTCAGTTGTAAGGATTAAAATGGACAACTTATTTAAAGTATGTGCAAGTGTTTGGCACAAAATGAATGGTCAACAGTCATTGGGTGCTCCATGGAGATGGGCTTTGAATACTAGGGCAAGACACATTCTTAGAAATATGGAATAGGAAGTTGCAAAAAGTTGAAGGCAAGTAGTGGCACTTGCCACCCAGTGTCGTAAGCTCTTGGTTGAAAGAGACAGGAGGAATAAGTTCAAGGGATCCACTGGGCATCATGTTGACTGTAGTTAATAACAATATGTGACATGAAAATTGCTAAAAGAGTAAATTTTAAATGTTTTGCCACACAAAATGACACATATATGAGGTAATACATATATTAAATGGCTTGATTTAGCTATCCCACAATATAGTCATATATCAAAACATCATGTTGTAACCCATACATATATATAATTTTTACTTTTCCCTGAAAAATACATTAAAAAAGACTTTGAATGAGAGAAATGGAAATAGGCAAGCTAGTCCTGAGGATGGCACATTTTAAATCTCAGCTGTGAAATTTAGCCATGGTTCTACTACTTAATAAAAGTCTTAGAACATCCCAAGACCTTGGGGAGACACGCTGCAACACTAGAAGACACAGGTGTGGAAACCAATGTTCTCTCCCTTAAACCATGGTCCTGACTCTCTGGGATCACAGGCTGCACATGGGCTAGTCACTAAGGAGGGCCAGCGAGTCCAGCCCTTCCCAGGAGGAGAATCCCTTTAAGCTGGTATCACTCAGACAGAAGCAACCCCAGAGAGCCTGAGAAAGGGATTTCAGGATTTCAGCTCAGGTCCCTAACAGCAGAGAAGAAATACTATGTGGAGTGGTTATCCTGGGCTAACCATTTATTCATTAAGATGCAACTGATCCATGTGCCAGGCACTATGTCCATGGTGGGGATGCAGGGGGAAGCAAGGATGGCCAGGCCCTTGCTGTTTCCAAGGCAACACGACAGAGGGAAGCCTGGTTTGGCAAGTCTGTCCTTGTGAAGCAGGCCTTTGTAGATGGTAAGGGGCACTAAAACTGCGTCACGTCCTCTTAGCTTCTTACTTCCAACTCTTACAGATACTTTCCAATTGTTATGTTTGTATTAGCCAAAGAAATCAAACCCACATGTCACTGGAATGATGCCTAAATGGCTGGAGAAAATGTGAACATCAGCTAATTTGTGGGGCTTGGGGTGTTAAATCCTGTTAATTATTTGTTGCATGTGCCCCAATCACCTAGGACAGGTGTTTTTTTTTTTGGTTTTTTTTTTTTTTTTTTTTTTTTTTTTTTGTGGTGGAGTCAGCTACCTCAGGAATGCATAACACAGAATTGCTTCTGCCACCAGAGGACAGAAAATGAATGGGTAATCTAGAAGCCACTAATAAACCCAAGTACTTATCCTAGGTTTTGGAATGGTGTTAACCACTGATCTTCATTAGCATTGCTCTCTGTCTTTCTCTTTCTTCAATCCTGACTCTCTCACACATGCATGCACATTTACTTATAAACACAGGGGTCTTTCCTATGCTCTGGACCCAAGTATTTATGGGGGGGGGGGCGTAAGGCCAGCATGCAGTAAAGTTGATGAGATGGAAGGGGTATCATCTACCTTTTTTTTTTTTTTTTTGAGACAGAGTCTCACCCTGTTGCCCAGGTTGGAGTGCAGCGGCATGATCTCGGCTCACTGCAACCTCTGCCTTCTGGGTTCAAGCAATTCTCCTTCCTCAGCCTCCCAAGTAGGTGGGATTACAGGTGTGCGCCACCATGCCTGGTACACCCGGCTAATTTTTGCGTTTTTAGTAGAGATGAGGGTTCGCAATGTTGGCCAGGTTGCGATGGCCATCATTGGAGGTTCGCAATCCTGACCTCCAATGATCTGCCTGCCTCGGCCTCAAAGTGCTGGGATCACAGGCACGAGCCACCATGTCAATTTTCAAAACAGACAGCCTCTTCTGTCAATTTTCAAAACATGTGAACACACCACCTACCATAGGTCCCTACCTGCCAGGCAATGACTTCCCACGTCTGCATTGCTCCCATATGGCTAAGGCACCACATGGCTCTTGAGGACATCATTTTCCTCTTCAGATTTTCTTAGGAGTTCATCTTCTCCTTATTTCACTTTCATAAACATGAACTTGATGGTGAGGTGGCCGAGATGGAGGTGTGTACTAGGGGCAGGGGGTGGGTGGCTCTACTCCCCAGGATGCCTCTGACTTGTGAATGGACACCCACTTGCTTGGCTTCTAGTTCTGGGCACCTGCAGCATATCCAACCTGAGAAAGGCCAGGACCTATCTGGGCAGAGGGTAAGGGCAAGGGCTTAGCAATGTTCCAGTCAGTCAGCACATGTGCAAGAGGCAGACCCCACGCCAAGTCCTGTGGGGGATGGGGAGCTGTGTGACACATAGAGCCAACCCTCTCAGAGCTCATGATCTTCTCGGGGAGATAAGGCCAGCCCAGCTATGACAGAGGAGCTGGTGCTGGCAGCCAGCACTGTGAGTCAGGACCTGAGGGGTGATATGGAACAAGGGTGGTGAAGGAGCTCAGGGGAGAGGTCAGCCTCTGAGACGGGCCTGGTGTTGGTAGAAAGGCACTGGGGAAAACAGAAAACGACCCTTAACTCTGGGCCTTTCTGGGCAGAAACACTGACTCCATCTTTGTATCCTAGCACCTACAAAACTATAGTTCAGAAATGAAGCTAAATTGTTTTCTGTGAAATGAATGAAAGAATGGTCTGAGAAATGGTTTGATGGTAGAAAGATGCTTTGTGTGTCTGGGAAAAAGAAGAGGTCGACATGAGTGTAGTGGCTGAGCAGTGGTGATGAGCAGTGGGCAGTGGACATGAGACCAGACCCCAGAGAAGGCCTTGCACTCTAGACTAGACAGGAGAGCTGAAATTTCAGGGTGGAAGGCTGGGCCCTGGTTCTAAACAGTGCAGAGGTGACCTTTAGGGTGGAATCTTCTACCAATGTTATAATGTATAGTTTTCAAAATTCTATTAATTATGATAGGGAGGTGGAAAGGCACTGATACATACTCTCTGTAAACAGAGTAGAAAAATCATCCATAAGGTCTGTGCCAGGTTTGAGCAGAGTATAATTTTCCCAAAGGAGGGACAAGACTGGAAGTATTCTGGGGACAGATTTGACAGTGGCACTCAGGGTGAGGTGGGGTAGGTGTGAGGATGCATGAGATGGAGGCAGGGAGACCAGTTGGGAGGGAAGAAATGATAGGGCCCTCACCTAGGATGGCAGCAATAGAAGTGGGGAGGGAATACAGGCTTAAGAATGACTTGAAATGAGAATACCCAGGACTGGAGGACTCAGAGGAGGGAAGAAAAGGAAAGGAGGAGGCCAGGGGTCCTCATGATTCTAAGTGACAAAAATGGGGCATACAAAGATTAGGCCTGAGAGGAGGAAAAAGAAAGACATTTGTTCACACACATTGTATCTGACAGAGAAGAATACCTGGGAGAAGCAGCAGGGCAGCTGGAGAAGAGGGACTAATGTCGGGGATGTCACCTGCTGGGTGCCAGATTTGTGCCAAGCGCTAGAAAATAAATGACAGAAGCCTAAGCAAAGAAGCTTTAGACCCCAGAAGGTCCAGTCCTCTGCCCTGGTAGCAGGTCTTGGTCAAGGACCATAGAGCGCCCTGGACTAACAGGTGCCAGAGCTGGAAGGAGCCCAGTAATCAGGAAAAAAAATTCCCAACTCTCAACCAAGCACTGTGCCAACACTAGATGACATTTTCAACAAGCCACAGACCAATGAGAAATGTTTCTGCCCACAGGGGTCCACGGTCTAGGGGCCTTTCCTGTCTTCCCCAGTGCCTTGCTACCAACACCAGCCCCATCTCAGAGGCTGACCTCTCCTCTGAGCAGTTGGTATAAAGTTATTTTATAGCAGTTGGTATAAGATTAGTGCTTTTATTTCTTTGGAAGGTCTTTTGTTTATTTTTTGAGGCTATATTCTTTTCACAGTTACTAGTACTAAAAGTATCTTTATTCTGTAAAGTGATGGTAGTTATAAAGGGGGCCTTTGCCCTTACTTGGCAAAATAAAGAGTTGTTCCTTATTGACTATTTTTTTTTAAATTTAGGTTTAGTGAAACCTAAACACCTAAGAACCACTAATGTGGTCTCTCAAGCCTAATCACTAACAAATATGGAAAAGGTGAATGAAAAAAGAGAAATGACTTACTTGAGGTCACATTTTACAAAATGTCATAGAGAGGGCTTGACCGAAACCCAAAACCAACCAACCAAGCAAACAAATGAGGACTTTGGGTGATGTCAGAATCTCAGCTGGAAAGTCTCCCCTCCTGGCATCTCCGTTCCTCAAAGCCAGACCTTTGAGAGGTGGCAGGACCAGGCTTGTCATAGCAGCCACACCCCATCCCTCCAGACGCCTCCCAGACTCTCCAGGACACAGTGCGAAGCTTTGATCCATCCCTCTCGGCCTGGGAGACATGCTGTGGCCTGCATGGTGACTTCACGGAGACAGAACCCAGTCCGGCTCATGCCTCCTCTGCCTTTGCCCAGCCTCTCAGATCCCGGAGGATTAACTCTTTCATATCACCCACTCTCTTACTGACTCCTAGGGAGCCTTTAGTCATGAGTCAGGAGCAGTTCATCTCCACGGCCCCCACAGCCACCTGGCTTTACCATGCCCAGACCCAGTGCCCTGACCATTGTGATAGAGGAGTACCAGGGTACTTTGATGCTCCAGCAGACCAAGACATACCCTCATCCTGCATGGCCTCAGACTATGGAATGAAGTCCCTGAGTCACTGACATTCTGCAGTTCTGCCTCCAGGAGGCTCCTGCTCTCCTTGGTGATCTTGTTTATGCCCATGGTTCGAATTACCACCTTTCCATGAAGGACCAGCAAATTTTTATCCCTAGATCCCTAGGCCAGGTCTCTATCTTGTCCTCCAGATCCGCCATATATCCAGTTGCTGCCTCAATATCTTCGTTTAGGGCACAATGATGTTTTGATCTATGTAAACATATATCATACTCCATAAATTAATAAATATATGTATGTAATTATTTGTGAATTTAAAAATAAATACATTTATTTAAAAAAACCTTCATCTAGCTGTTTCAAAAGCTCCTTTATTTTAGCATGTCCAGGACTGAACTTGTCATCCCTTCCCCTTGCTCTCACTGTCCACCTCAGTGAACAGCCCCGCACCTACCATCCTCCTGGCAGCCCTGGCAGCAACTGGGAACTACCTCTAACCACATCCACTTGCCAAGTCCCATTGACCCATCTCTAGGTCAGTGCCCTAGCCTGTCCTGGCTTTCCCAGCTCTTGCCTTCGCTGCTGAAGAGGTCTCTTGCCCATCCCCTTGTCTATAGCCTCTCTCTCTCTGCAAACTGTCTCCTACATAGAAGCCAAAATGATTGCTTTAAAGGCAAACATAAGATAATTTCTTGTTTTTAGGAAATATATACAGAAATATTTAGGGGCAAAGGGGCATCATATCTGCAATTTACTCTCAAAATGTTCAGGAAAAGAAAACATATATATATATATATATAATCTACATTACATGTGTTTGATATACACATGATACATACATGTATCTGTACATGTAAATTCATATACAGAGGGAGAGAGAGAGAAAGATCAACACTTAGGAGTCTGACTGAATCTGTGTGAAAGGTGTTAAAGAATCTTTATATTAGTCTTGAAACTTTTCTCTAAGACTGAAATGTCAAAGTAAACAATTTTCAAATGTAAATGAGACCATGTCATTCTCCAACACAAAATCTCTCAAAGGTCCTTCATTTCCTCTACCTACAGAATAGAGTCTGGATTCTGTTAGGATATGGCTTGCCTACCTCTCCTGCCTGATCTTAGCATTCCCCGGTTCAGGCTTTATGCCCCATCAATAAGGACCTCCTTGTCATTCCCAGCAGGTAGCCTAAATTCTTTGCTCATATAATCTTGCTGCTGGGCATCCCTGAAAACCCAGGTGGGCCTTGCTGGCCACTGGATGAGAAGCCAGAGGATGCAAACATAGAATGATCGAAGGAGCTAGATGAGCTTCCGGTTTCTCCAAAACCTTTTACTTCTAGATGGTTGTAGTTGTTTCCCTTTTTGTTATTGGTGACTCCCCTATCCCTTGAATATAGCCACATGGGTTTCTGAGGAGAAGTCTATGATTCTAAATGGGAAAAAGACAGGTGCAGAGAACATAAGGAGTGTCTTTGGTGACATCAGATCTCCCAATAAGACCACTGACCCTTTGGTTTTATGTTTTGTCACTCAAAGGACAGGAGAGTCATCATCTAGTCTGGCCCTGCTCCTCTCCCAATTTCCTTAAAAGAGGTAACTTAGCCTCCAGTGAGTCTCCTTTGAAGAGGGAGCAATAAGCCCTTAGACTTCAGTGCATCAGGTTAGTTTAAGCTGGAGGCCAAAGGCATTTGAGCGCTTGTACTTGTGAGTGTCCAGGGTGGGGAACAGGAGTAAGAGTCAGATGAGCTGCACCTGCCTTCTTCCTCTAGGACTCCACCCTTCACCCCAACTCTGGGGCTGCCAACTAGTTACTTATCTTAAAAAGCATTTATGAGACATCTCCTCCAATCAAGAGGACATTCTGCTAAACTCCAATGACAGAGGAGGAAGGACATTCACTGGCCTGGAAAGAGTCACAGTCATAGATAAGTCCAAAATGATAGCATATATAGATCTATAGGATGTTCTATAGATGTCCTATAGGGCATCTTCCTGCATATTCTCTGATCTGGGAGAGACCAGTTGAGCTCAGGTCTCTGTTTCCTCAGGAGCATTCGGGAGGACCACATACCTTCTGCTAGATTTAGGTCTGATGACCTAAAATGCATCCTTACAATGTTAAAATGTAGTCTTGCTTCTTGGTTCTTGAGAAAACTAAAGAGCGATGCATGAAATAAGCAATTTGAAATATAGTTCCATTTTGGGCAGTAACTAGTCAGACATAAGGGCTGGGGTTTGGTCTCTCACAGGCATGAAACAAGACAATGCTACTAAGCATGGGAGAGAGGATCCCAGGTGTGGGTCCCAGGAGCCTTTGGTCCCACTACTCTTGGCTCCTGGCCTCTGGCTAACTTCTCTCTGCTCTTAGCAGTGAAGCTGGGGCTGAGTAGAAGGAGGCAGTGGTGGCCCCCTCCCTGTTTCCTCCTCCTTTTCCATGCACACCCTTCAGCCAGGACAATACAAACAAGTGGGTGGGTGGAACCCAGACAAGTAGGTATCATGTTTGCTTCCAGGAAGAGAGATTAGGCTCTGTGTCTGAAATTCTGGGTCATACCAAGGTTCTGTGAGGGTGCGTCTCTCTATAGTCAGCTACACACCTACACACACACACACACACACACACACACACACACACAATCAGTTCATCCCTACTACTATCTTCTGTGAAAGGGGCTTTCTTCACGTGCCATGTCCTTTGCTAGGCACTGGGGGAAAGACAAATAAAATGCACATCCTGGGTATTTGTTGAGCACCTACCATGTATCTAAGCACAGAATCTGGTGCCATGGCAAATGGAAGCCATGTAAAAAGATCCTGTCCTCAAGCTGCTGGAATCTAGCTGAATAAAATGAAAGCAAACCAATGGGAGAGCTCATCTTTTATGGAAATATAGAATCCTAGGTTTCTATTGAGAATCATGTTATAGACAGAGGAATAGTACTCTCTGAGAAGAGAAAGAGATCTCAAAAATCTACTCACAAAAGAATGGAATTCTGGGAAGTTGGAGTGAATGAACTGGGGATAGCCAGGGTTGCACCCACAAATTGTTCTGTTTTCTTCCATCATCACTGTAGTTCCAGGAGGAAGAGACTGGGGCTGACCTCTGGCTGAGGACCTCAGGCTGAGGACCTTAAGGAGGTCGATAAGAAGGCCCGACTAGCGATGGGAACAGCCAGGGAGGTCATTTGGATATGATCTAGGGTGGGAAGGATGTGAGTGGAGGAAACCTCACAGACCAGAATAGGGCTGCGTTTGGAGTCTCCCAGAGGCAGCAGAGCCTAGAGCGATAGACAGAGCAAAAGGGAGTACTGTCTGGCCAGGAGGTCAAAAATAAGTTAAGAAACATGTTAGTGCTCTTGGAAATGAAGTGCAGATGCCAGAGGAAGGGGTGGGGACATAATGAGATGTCAGATACCTCCATTTTAAATGAATAGCTACTGATAATCTGAGTTTCTCACAAATTCAAAAAGAAAAAAAAATGATACTGAAACACAAAATTAAACAGCATATTCTCCCTGAAGCTTTTCTCATCCGCAAGGAATGTATCTGCCTAAATAGAGACTCTCTCACTTCCACAGCCTTTCCCAGATCTACTGGGATATGTAGAATATTCTTGGTTCTTGAGACATTTGAGTATATGATTTGTTAACCCTAATAGTGTTAAACCCTTGAGGATAGACCACAAATGTCCTCCCCAAGACTAACACAGAGCCAGGCTCAAACAAGGTCCCAGAAATGTTCCAGAAGTCAAAGTCATGCTAATCTCAATGAATGAGACCAGCGGCTGAGGGAAATTTTGCTTTTGGGAAGGTAAAACAGTAGTGTTTATTACCAGGGCAACTAAATACCAATTTTTCAAAGCTGACTACCAGCAAGCTCAAACTAATATGGGGCTAAACATGATGAATATTTGGTGAATGAATGGTCCATATAGAAGTTTTTGGGAGGCTGGGGTGAGGGAGATAGTCATATAGGCAACAGCTTCTTTACTCTCTATCCCGGAAGAGGTGCACACATGCACACACACACACACACACACACACACACACACACTTCATACTATACACAGATATATCACACACACATGCCACAAACATATATGCAAAACACACACACGCACACACCCACACATACACCAGCCCCCTCACATGCATACTTACAGGCTTGGGCATGTGAAGAATTTTCTGTGTTTACAGATAAGTCTGTTTCTCTTCAAGGAAGAGTATAACTAGAATGCTACTTTCATGACTCAAGTCCCAGAGTTGCCTCTCTGGGCTCCTCCTTTTGTTGTGTGGCTACTCAAGAACTTGTTCTCACAGCTGGACCATGGGTCTATGCAGGTGTGTGGTCTTGAATGCCAACAACATAGAATGGCTATTTGCATGGTAAGTCCACTTCAGGACTGTGGGAAAGGAGTGATATGGAAACAGAGGGCTCAGCTAGATGTACTTCAAAGAATCGATTCACTCAACAAGTAGTGAGACCTGCTATGTTTCAGGCACTGAACTAAGGACTGAAAATTCAGAGATACATAAGACTTAAGTTTTTGCTCTATAACTCAGAATCTAAAGTAGAAAACAGACTAAGCAAATGATTTCAATCATATATAGTAAATGCTGTGATAGAGTAATTTAAAGGTTGTTTTAGCAGGTAGGGGATATAAGCCAGCTAGGTGACATTGCCAAAGGCTTCCTAGAGGAGTTAACTCCTGCTAAATCTTGTTTTCTCAATGGTGACACGGTGAGTTGAAGTCAAGGACACCCTCCCTTTTTCCCTAAGTGTTCCTTGATTTGGGGGATGACTTTACCCATCCCTCTGCCTCAGAAAAGTATTTTCTTTCCACACGTTCCTCTCCACCCCTACCTAATGCTCTAGCAAACCATTCCATCATTTCATCATCATCCAAAAAAGGCTGAGAATTTGGCATCTGTGGGGGGTGCCCAGAAATTGGCCCAAGGCACTGACTGATTTCTAGGTTCATGAACTGCAGGATGGGGCCTGGTCCTCTTGCTACATCTCAAATGTCTTTGTGAGGCCAGTCAGGTGGGGAGAAGTGAGAGCTACAGCACACATGACATGTGGAAAACTCAGTTCACAGAGAGTTGGTGTATTAGTTAGCAACAAATACTGATTGAATGCCTACCATGCACTGGCCACCTTCTTTTTTCTTTCATTGAGGTAAGATTACTTAACATAAGATCTACCCTTTTAACAATTTTTCAAGTACACAATGTACTATTGTTAACCACAGAAATTATGTTGTACAGTAGATTTCTAGCACTTGTTCATCTTGCATAATTGAAACTTTTATCTGTTAAGCAGCAACTCCTTATTTCCCCCACCCCAGCTCCTAGCAACCACGATTTCACTCTTTGTTTATATTGCTTCTATGAGCTTGACTATTTTAGATACTTTATTAAAGTGGAGTCATGCAGTATTTGCCCTTCTGTGATTGGCTTATTTCACTTATAATGTCTTCAAGGTTCCTCTATGTTGTAACATATTACAGGATTTCCTTCTTTTTTAAAGACTAAATAATATTCTATTGTATGTTTATGCCACATTTTCTTTATCCATTCATCTGTTGATGGAGATTTTATGTTGTTCCCACATTTGGCTATTGTGAGTAATGCCACAATGAACATGGGAGTGCAGACATCTCTTTGAGATCTTGCCTTTGATTCTTGTCTATAAGCCCAGAAGGGGAATTGCTAGATCATATGGTAGTTTTATTTTTAATTTTTTGAGGAATCTTCATATTGTTTTATACAGTGGCTGTACCATTTTACATTTTTACCAATGGTGTACAAGGATTTCAATTTTTCTGCATTCTTGTCAACGCTTATCTTTTGTTTTAGAAAATAGCAGGTGCTAGGTGATATTTCACTGTGGTTTTGATTTGCATTTTTCTGATTATTATTAATGTTGAGCATCTTTTTGTATACCTATTGGCCATTTGTATGTCTACTCAGGTTCTTTACCAATTTTAAATAAAGTTATTATTATTTTGCTATTGAGTTGTAAGAGTTCCTGATATATTTTTGATATTAACCCCTTATCAGATATATTGTTTGTAATTTTTTTCTTATTCTGTAAGTTGCCTTTTCTCTGTTGATTGTTTCCTTTGCTGTGCTTAAGTTTTTGTGTTTGATGAAATAAATTGCACAAAAAATAAATGGAAAGACATCTGTGTTCATGGACTCTAAGGAAATATTGTTAAAATGTTCATACTGCACAAGGCAATCTACAGATTCATTGCAATACCTATCAAGATCCCAATGACATTTTTTACAGATATAGGAAAAAATAGTCCTAAAATTTATACAGAATCACAAAAGACCACAACTAGCCAACACAATCCTTAGAAAACAGAACAAAGTTGGAGGCATCACACTTCCTGACTTCAAAATACAGGACAAAGCTATTGTAATTAAAAGTGTGTTACTGGCATAAAAACAGACATATATATCAAAGAAACAGAATGGAGGGTTAAGAAATAAACCCACACATCTATGGTCAACCAATCTTCAGCAAGGTTGTCAAGAATATAAGATGGGGAAAGAATAGTCTCTTCAATAAATGTTATTGGGAGAGTTGGATATCCACATGGAGAAGAATGAAACTAGGCCTTTATCTTACACCATACACAAATATCAACTCAAAATAGATTAAGGATTTATATGTCAGATCTGAAAGAGTAAAACTCCTGAAAGGAAACACAGGGGAAAGCTTCATGACATTGGTCTTTGAAATTGGTTTTTGGATATGACACCAAAAACACAAGCAACAAAAGTGAAAATAGACAATTGGAACTACATCATACTGAGCACTCTCTAGGCACAGCGAGCACTAGGTACACGTTAATAAGACCCACATAGTCTCTTTTCCCTCAGAGCTTATGTCCTGGTGGGGGAAAAGCAGATGATAAGCACATACACGATCAAGTAACAAAAAACTAAATAACATAATTTCTGATGAGTCACGAGGATTATGAAGAAACTACAATGTGGTCATGTTTAACTAGGATGGTCAACAAGGACTCTGTGAGACAAAGACACAGAAGCAAGGCCTGAATGATGGGAAGATCGTCACAAAAAGGTCTGAGGACAGAGGCAGAGGAAGAGCAAGTGCAAAGGCCCTAAGACAGGCAGGTCTTGGTGTGTTCAGTGAGGACTGTATGACTACAGCAGGGTGGATGAAGAGCAGGGACTTCTGAAAGCCAAGCAGGGACCACTCCCCTGGGGTATGGGGGCTGTGGAGGGATCTGAGCTTGTAGTGACTTGATCTGAGTTTTGTATGAGAAATGTCGCTCCGATTGCTCCTGGAAGTTAGGCTGAATCAAGGCAATTTTTGAGGCTCCTGTCTTCTCCCTTACCCGGGATCCTTATCAGAACCCAGAGAGGGGAGCAGGATGCATATGTATATTATACATTTTTATTCTAAACTTAGCCAAGAAGAAACCAGTGTTTAGTAAGGTAGGGATGATCTACTTACTGATGACAAATGCAGATCTCTTTGCCAGGTATTGTACATCATGGTTTTTCTGGAAAAGTGCATCAATTTAAAAGTATATTTTGTCCATCTAAGCACATTCAACTCTGTCAGACCATAGAGGCCCATGTGAAGTCCAGGGGAGAGGGTCACTGTAGCCACATGGCCTCTGGCCAGAGGACTTTCTCCTGATGCCCGTCTCCCTAGCAGTGCTTCTGCTTCACGCCAGCCCTACTGCATTTTAACATGAACTTCATCCTGTTCTCCCACTGCTGCCCCTCAGAGTTCTTGAACAATCTGGTGCTGCCCTGCTGTCCAGTAAGAGTAAGCATGAGGCTGGCAGTATCTGTCTTTCCACATGGGCTGGAAATCATTCCACTTATTTGATTTTCAGCTCCCTTATGCCTATTGCAGAAGAATTATGGAAGGATATAGCGGATCCAAAATAGTATCAAGGTCAGCCTGCATTTCTATTTTATCTCCCTTGGCTTCCTGAGCTCCAGCCAATCTAAACCATTCATTCCAATCACACCCACAGTGTCCCTCCAACCCCATCTAGGCCTAGCTCAGGTAGTTCCCTCTGGGGCCCTGCTCCATCTTGTTTTGGTATTCATCCTCCAGTACCTATTCTTCAAAGCCCCGTTCATATATTATCTCCTTTAGAAAGGTGCATGAGCGTACCCTAAGCCTCTATGGGATTTCCCACCTCAGTGCCCAAAGCATTGTATAGGCATGAGCTCTGGATTCAGACAACTGGGTTTGAATTTCAGTGGCTAGTTGGGTGACCTTGATCAAGCAACTTGTTCTCTCCGCAACTTAGTGTTCTTGTCTCTCAGATGAGGAGGATAATAGCACCAAATCATGGCATTGTTGCACCAGAAAGATGAGATCGTGAATGTAAAGCCTTTGACACTGACATGTGGTAACACTCAATAAATGGGGTGCAGTTATTGTTAGTAAAGTCCTTTATGCATTTGTGTCATATCCTTGCTCTGTCTGAATCCGTCAGGGCACAAATTTCCTTATTCATCACTGTTTCCTTGGAGGTGTCTCACACAGACCCTAGATGCCCAAGCTTTGCATTTAGGAGCCTCCCTCTCCCTCAGGTGAAGGCCTTTTCTCTTGGTCATGCAATTCTACATCCCAGCCCTAGAGGGTAGCAACAGATCACAGATACGTTGGAAGACTGGCAGGCATCCTGAGTGCTCTTCCTCTTGGCTAGCTTTTACCAGAGGTGAGCCACCCATTATAACTTCTTGCTCAAACTGCATTTTTATTCCTTTGTGCTAGAAACATCCCAAAAGCAACAAGCCAAAGCCTATCATTGTAGTCCTCTGGGGCAACCTCCTCACTTCCCTACAGTTTGCTTTAGCTGGTAAGTTAATCAAAAACAGTTAGGATTTCCTAGTACATGTTATGTGCCCTTTACTGGGTTTCATTTTTAAGGGATTAAATGAGTTCAAGAATGCAAAATACATTGAAAAATTCCTGACACATAAGAAAGAAACAAAGCCTGTTTTCACGATCCAATTAGACATGAGTAAAAGGCAAAGAGGAAAACAAAAGGAACTTCGGAAATCCCAGATACGCTGTGTGAACCATTGCTTCCATTTGCTGAGCCCTTTTCATGTGCTGGACACTAACCTAAGTACTTTGCAAGTGTTATTTAATAATGAAACCAATGCTGAAAGGTTATTATATTTGTCTGCATTTTAATAATGAAGAAACAGATCAGGGATATGATGTAGCCTGCCCAGGATCACATAGAATGTAAGCAGAAGAGCTGGGTTCAATCTCAAGTCTGTGACTCCAGCGGGCATCCTTTTAACCTCCACAGCAGTGTCTCACCTGGTCAGCTTGTTTTATTTGCTTATAAATTATTATTTTTATTATTCCAGTTACCTAGCTGAATGGTCCAAATGTTGATTTCTGAGGGATAAGAGTCAAGGCTGTCCTTCCTATGTGGGATATGGTGTCATTACCATAACTTTTACTCCTGGACAGGACAGTCTGGAGGAGATTTTTAAATGCTTGGAACTAAACAGTAACATAAATACTGCATATCAGAACTCACTAGATATACAGAAAAAATAAAATAAGGAGATTAAGACTTTAAAAGTTTATATAAAAATATGAAAGACTGAAAATTAATGATCTAATACAGGAAAGTGGAATTAAAAAATTAGATGCTAAAGAAAGTATATATAAGAAAATACTAAATATAAAACCAAAATTAATAAAATAAAAAAACAAAGATATACTATACAAATTGACTAAGCCAAATTGATTCTTTGAAAAGGTGAAAAAAATAGGCAAGATTAAAAATGTTGACCAGGACAAAAAAGAGAAAAAAGTTAATATGGGAAGTTAAAAAAGGGTTGTAACTATAATTTAAAAGAAATTACAAAATAACCAAATTTATAATAAATCTTAGACTGAAATGAGAAAGAAAAAATATTAGGAAGATTAATCAGTTGCTGTTGAACTTTCTTACTATAGAGAGACTTTACTCAAAATAATTATTGCAAAGAGGGAAAGGGACCATTGCAATAGGAAGACACTCTGCCTATAAGGTCCATAAATATCTCCTGTCAAACTTTTTAGATGCCTACAGTCTAACATTTTTTATGCCCCACCTCCTGTTTTCTCAGCTCACCATTTTCCCCAGGCTGTAGCTACGGCAACCACCTATGCTGAGGGGTATCCTGCAGCACCGCACTTCAGCTGCACTATGTGTCTCACCTCTGCCCCAGGGCTCTTGACAGCCAGGCTGTGGAACACTCACAGCCGACTACTCAGTCATACTGGTGGAAGCACAGGGTGGAAACGTGAGGAGGTTAACATTCTCCAGACAACCACTGGTTACCAGACATAGGAGTACACAGAGAGCAAGCATTCTATTCGGTATCTCCAGCAAACAGCTCTAATGTATGTTCTAGATGGTCCTTGGAAACTTCAGGGTGCGATTCAGCCTGTTACCCACAGGAATACACAGCTCAACAGCACATCATTGGACTGACTTTCTCTCCTCTATTGTTTTGTTCTTCCTAGTGGCCCTGACTTCTGCTACTTGGGGTCACATCTCAAAATAAACTACTTGTTCCCATTCACTTGTCTCAGACTGTGCTTCTTCGGGCTAAGACATCTCTCTGGAATGTTTTAAAAGTTCTGCACTGCTCATTACACTTTTAAGTTGAAGTCTTAATTTTTTTAATTATATGTGTAGTTACAAAGGATGCGATTTTTATATTGTGTATATCAGTTTACTTCAATAAAATTATTATATTATTTTAAAGAACATTTTAATGGTAATTTAAAACATATAAATGAACAGATTAGTAGAATAAATCACATGTACATCAACTAGGTTTAATAATTGTCAAATTATGGACAACCTTGTTTATCTCTCTTACCACTTGCCTCCTACAGTGTTATTTTTAGCAAATCCCAGGATCATGTTATTTCATCTCTATATATCTATAAGTACTTTGTTCAGTAGTTATGTTAAATATTATCACACCTTGAAAATACTGGTTAACATCTTTGTACTATGAAATATCCACTCGGTGTTCACATTTCCAATTATGCTATAAATAATTTATTTGAAATGACATTAAAATAATGTAGATACATTGTTATTAATTAATACATCTATATATCACTTAAGTTTATTTTGATCTATAGGTTCCCTGTTTATTTCTTTTGTCCCTTTGCAATTTTTTTATTAAAGAAACCATAATATTTGTCATATGGAGTTTTTCAGTCTGGATTTTGCTGACTTCATTCTCATGGTGTTGTTCAACACCTCTTAGGTTTGGGTACGCTTTTGCTTTCATTTGTTCCTATCTGATGCTTCTTCAGATGAATGTGTTTGACAACTGAATTTGCTATGTCCTCACATGCGCAAAGCCTGAAGTACCAGATATTTTATGTCTCCCTAGAGTGGCCCTTAGCCAATGACTTACAGGTACGAGAGTGTCACAGCCTAGCTTTCTTGCCTCATATCACTACAGCTTTTCTTTTACATTCCAGAGTTTTCTTGCAGAATCAGGATGAAGCTCCCTGCACACATGTTTGCCCGAAATCACAACCTGGTTTCCTCTCCTTCTCTGTCCTGCTACTCCTATGCCCTAACTAGTTTCTCCTGGAAGTACTGCTTTAATAAATTATGTGCAAATAAATCCTCATCTCAGGACGTGCTTTTAGGGAACCCAAACAATGACAATTGGCAACTGCGGTTATATGAAGATTCTAGTTGTGGGATTCTGGAGTTGGCTCCCCACAGAAGAAAACAAGAACCCCTTTGCTGGTGGTAAGTGGAGTAGTGATGGCCCTCATGTTATAGTGTTGTAATTATGATCTCTTGTGGTGATTTAGGACAAGATGCAGCAAAAGGCAGTGCACTGACTTGATAAATAACTTTGACGTTTAAGAGATATGGAAGAAATGGACAAAGGACTTGGCTAATGTTTCTGGATGCTCTTAATGTCTTAAAGAGAAAAAACAGACAAACCCAAGTCATTCATTTACTATCTTAAGACATGATATGAAAGTCAGAAGGGCTTTAAGTGTTTAGTGTTTAAAGAGAACTTTATCTCCTGCAGAGGGAAGGTGGTGTTAAATGCCAGGCACAGGAACTAACAGTAACCTTTACAGGAAGCTGGTTTTCTAGCATCCTTTCTTATGCCAAAAGGCATAGGGTCCTGATAGGGAAGGAGTGGGACCTCAAGACTTGGGATGGGAATATATTCATGGATGTGCTTGATATGCCTGATTTTTCTCAGCCTGTAGAAGTGGTCCTTCTTGGATAGAAGATATCAATCCCCACATCCCATTGGCTGAAAATTATGAAGAGGCCTCAGCTGAAACAGGTGCCTTGTGAGACAATACTTGTCTAGCTCAAGATCTGGCCCCACCTCCTTTCTCAGGTATTGGTTCAAGTCTTAGCAGAGCCAATTGAGTTAGTACTTGTCCTGCTAAGGGAGAGAACTATTCACTGAAGGATCTGCAGGGCCTGGATAATATGGACCAGCACAGGCTGGGATTCCCTAGGAGAGGATCTTGAGTGTGTTAAAATCATAGGATGTGGGGTATGAGAATGATTAGGGGAATAATTACTGATATAGGGGCAATACATATGACTCAGTTTCCTTATATGCTTCCAGGATGCCTTTTGGAACTCAGAAAAAGTTATGGCCCATAGTAAATGAGACGGAGATTCCAGAACCATCTTGGAAGAATATTGAGATAAAGATTAAAAAGTTGAGAGGCCGGTGTATAAGAACAAATCTGTTACGTAATCCTGAAACTCAGAAATTGTGTATGTTTTTCAAGAGGTTGCAGAGCACACTTATTTCCTTAGAGTTATAAGAAATGTGCTGGTGATTGGGTGGGGGTTACTATCATTATTGAGAGGCCCAGTTGTGGCTGTCCTTTATTGCCTTGGTCTGAGGTAGGAAATGTTGATTGAACTAGATTCCATAGTGTCAATGAGGATGAAAGGATGATAAGGGAATAACAGAGGGTAGATTGTGTTAATCAACCATCAGAGGCAAAGTAGATGTGACTACCGCCAACAAAATTGGAATACTGGAATAATCACTCAGATGTCCTGACCCACAGGAGTCTAGAGCAATGGATAGTAGAATAAGGTCTTCTTAGGGACAAAATAGGTGGGATGTCATTAGGGACATTACACACATGTGCCACGTACAGATGCTCCTCAATTTATGATGGGGTCATGTTCCCGATGAAACCATTGTAAGTTGAAAATATCACAACTTGAAAATGCATTGCATCTACCTAACCTACAAAACATTATAACTTAGTCTAGCTGCCCTTAAATGTGCTTAGAACACTTACATTAGCTTACAGTTGGGCAAAATCATCTAACACAAGCCTATTTTATAACAAAGTGTTAAATATCTCATGTAATTAACTGAATGCTATGCTTAAAGTGAAAAAAACGGTTGCACGAATACTTGAAGCACTTGGATGGTTTTCTACCAAATGCATATTGCTTTCACACCATCAGAAAATCAAAGAATTGTAAGCTGAACCATCCAAAGTTGAGGAGCATCTGTATGTGTGTGTGTATCCATACGTGGCTGATGTCAGCTGCCTCAAAGAACAGTCACAATTTCTTACCCAATATCTAGTCCTGAGCCAGTTCTCAGATCCAGAACCCATTGTTTAAGAGATCAAGCTCATTGAGGAAGGACTATACAACACCATATTAAGTGTATAGAGTAGTGATTCAACCTTTAATTTCCTAAGCAACTGTACTTTGGAGAAAGGGAAGTACCCAGGTTCTTTGAGGACTGTTGGATATAAAATTTGAACTGAAACTAACATCAGGGAACTCCAGGGATTACCTTGACCTGCCTATTAGAATAACAGTGTATTGGGGTTAGTGATAAAAAGAGTTCTGGCCAAGGTAGTCCTTTTCACTATGGGTTTAAGGAGTCAACAGTCCGGTGGCTCACGCCTATAATCCCAGCACTTTGGGAGGCCAAGGCAGGTGGATCACGAGGTCAGGAGATGGAGACCATCCTGACTAACACGGTGAAACCCTGCCTCTACTAAAAATGCAAAAAATTAGCCAGGCATAGTGGCAGGCACCTGTAATCCCAGCTACTTGGGAGGCTGAGGCAGGAGAATGGCGAACCCGGGAGGTGGAGCTTGCAGTAAGCCGAGATAGCACCACTGCACTCCAGCCTGGGCGACAGAGCAAGACTCTGTCTCAGGAAAAAAAAAAAAAAAAAAAAAAAAGAAGAAGTCATCAACGGTCACATCCAGTGGCCATTTTCCCAGTTTCTTGGTGCATACTTACAGGACAAACATATTTAGTGCCTGGAAGTTTTCTCATACTTGTTCCTTGATCCATGGAGTAAGAGCTATCATAGTAGAAAGGTCAAGTTGAAACCCTTAAAACTGCACCCCCTTCCCAAATAGCCAAGACAGTAAATAGAAAACAATATATCATGGGCAGAATGGCAGAGGTCAGTGCCACTCTTTTAGTAGTCCCCCTTACACATTCCTATTTAATTGACCACTATAGCTCTTGAAAAAAAAAAGGATCATGGTGAATTATTGGAATGGCTAATTTTGTGTGTCTACTTAGAGCATGATCATGGATAAGATTAACATTTTCTTTTCTCCTCTGACAGTGTATTTTCAAACAGACTGTCTGAGCTTACTGATTCTTTCCTCTGCTTGATCCATTCTGTTGTTGAGAGCATCTAACAAAATTTTCAGTTCAGCAAATGTATTTCTCACTTCCAAGTGTTCTGTTTGATTTTTTAAAATTATTTCAATCTTTTGTTAAATTTCTTTCATAAATTTCCAAATTGTTTTTCTGTGTTATACTGGAGATCACTGAGTTTCCATAAAACTGTTATTTTGAATTTTTGGTCAGAGAGTTCACATATTGCCATTTTATTAGGGTCAGTCACTGATTTCTTGCTTTATTCTCTTGGGAAGACCATGGTTCCTTGTTTGCTAATGTTTCTTCTGAATTGATGTGTATGTGTTTGAATTGAAAGATTAGCTATTTATTCCAATTTTCTCCATCCAGCATGCTTTGGTTTTTATTGGATATGCTTGCTTAGAGACTTTTTGTAATTTACCTGTTGAGTTTTTCCTTTTCCCCCCTGCTATGTTGTTGCCTCCATTTTGGTACTAGTTGGTACCTAATCCCAGGTTTGCTTCAGCTCTAGCCAAGGATCAGAGCACTACTTATCTCAAACTGGGGAGGTCCTCAAGGGGATGTCCCAGCAGTGTGGAAAGGCTGGCTAAGGATTGTTCCCAGGGGGGCTGTGGAATGTACCTCTCACAGTGTGATGCTGCTGGACAGCCATCTGATTTGGCATCTCCTTTGGAAGAGTTACAGTGCAGAATTTCCAGGGCTGGGGATGGTAGTCTCACCCTCCCTCACCCCTTTGTTTCTGGTTGTCCTCAGGGATATCCCTCTCTTCAGGCATTTATGATGTTTCCCATGCATTGAGACAGGGACAGACCTCTTGCCAGAGAACTTGAGATTGTGGGGAAGCTGATTGTCTACCTTGATCTCACTTTTCTGCTGTAAAACCACGAGTTGGGGAAAATTTTACACTGGGTACCAGGCAAATTAAGCATGGGGAAGTAGGGGCATCATGGATACAGAAGTCCAATTCTCTTACCATCTGCTCAGAGATTTTTTACTCCTCTTTGGCCACAGGAACTGTCTCATCATCCTATTTGAGTTCTGGGATGTTGCTGGTGATAATCTCTATGCTGCTTATGTTTCTCTCTCCCTTCTCCTTTCTCCTCCCTCCTCCCCCCTCCTCCTCCCTCCTCC
>NW_016813223.1:449649-451840 GCF_001698545.2 Rhinopithecus bieti
AAAAAAAAAAAAAAAAAAAAAAAAAAAAAAAAAAAAAAAGAAAAGGCCAGCCTCTCTGAGCAAAAGGAAATTCTCCAGTAGATTGCCTTGGAACTTCATTTGCACCATTAGTTCTCCCGGGTCTCCACCTACTGGCTTTCATGTAAATGACCTGATGTCATTTACATCAGGTATAACTCTGTAGTTCAGAGAACTACAACATTGGTTCTCCTGGGTCTTGAGCCTACCAGCCCACATCACAGATTTAGACTTGCCAACCTCCATAACTGCATGAGTGTGAGCCAATTCCTTATAATAAATATATTTACATATGTATGCATACATATATAGTTGTGTGTGTATAATATGTATATATACATATACTCACACACATACATACATACACACATACCCATACACACAATGTATTGGTTCTGTTTCTCAGGAGAATGCTGACTAACACAATAATGGTAGACTTCCACAAACTTAACCAAGTGGTAGACCCAACCACAGCTCCTTTATAATATATAAAATTTTTAATAGAACAGATAAGTATAACTTCTAGTATGTAATATGCGGCTATATCTCTGATGAGTGTAGTCTGTTCAACACCTAGGAGGCAGGAGAATAAGAAGCAGTATATTCATCTAGGATGGGGAGCAATATGCATTTATGATCTTGCCTTAGAACTGTATTAACTCTCTTGCTGTCTGACACAGTAAGCATGGAAGGACATTGATCATCTGAACATTCCAGAAAACATCACACTAATCTGCTATATTAATGACATCATGTACTATAATATCATAAGTAGAAATTATCAAGTAATCAGGATGTCCTGGTAAGATATTTGTCTTCTACTCAGTGAATACATTCTTTATTATCATTTTAATATCTAAATAATCTGTAATGACCTTACCTGTTTTATTCATGGTTTGATCATTTGTGTGTTCTTTCTTTTATTCCCTTGATCACTCTAATAGGAAGTTTATCAATTGTGTTTGTGCAAATTCTATGTAAGGAGTTCTTAGGGACACACAAATACAATAAAAGAGACAAAACCTAGGACACTAGGTTTAAAATAAATATTATTAGTATTATAAGGTGTGTAATGGAAAAAGTGCAGTACATACAAGAATATCTGGGTAATGCAAGTAGAGAAATGGAAACTCTAGGATAGAGTCAAGGACTAGAAAAAAGAAAATTAACAGAAATGAGGATACCTTGGTCGGTTAATCAGTAGGCTTGACACAGCTGAGATAAGAATCAGTGATCTTGAAGACATGTCCACGGAAACTTCACAAACTGAAGCGCAAAAGAAAACAGAATTAAAACAACAACAACAACATCAACAGCAGAGTGATCCAAGAATGTGGGACAATTTTGAAAGATGTAATGTACATGTAACAGCAATACCAGAGGAAATGAAATAGCAAATGGAGCAGACGAAATTTTTGAAGTACTAATTGGAGTTTTCCAAAATAGTGATACATTAAACAACAGATCCAGGAGGCTCAGAGACCACAAAGAAATCTACCACTAGGCTTATTCTATTCACACTGAAAAACAAACAAACAAAAAACAAAGCAAAACGAAACAAAAAACAAAAGGCAAAGAGAAAATCTTGAAAATTCTGCACAATAAAAAACCTTACATAGAGAGAAACAAGGGCAAGCATTATTTATACCAGACTTCCTGTCAGACACCATACAAGCAAAAAGAGAGTGAATAAAATACGCAAAGTGTTGAAAGGAAAAACTCTATACTTCTATATCCAGTGATACCGTCCTTAATAATTGAAGGTAAAATAAATATTTTTTCAGACAAATGATGTTCTGGGAATTCATTGCCAGAAGCCCTAATAACTGCAATAAATGTTAAAAGAGGAGGGAATATTTTTAAAAATGTTAAAAGAAGAAGGAAAATGATATAAGTCAGAAATGTGGATCCCTATAAAATAAGAGTATCAAAAAAGGTAAAACAACATGCTTATTTTTCTTATTCTTAATTGATCTAATAGCTATTCAAAGTAATAACATATTGGATAATTATAGCAAATGGATACATGATATGAATGACAGCAAGAAGAGTTGAGAATATGGTTATGAGTTATCTGCACTACCTGGAAAGCAGTATGGTGTTACTTCAAAGTGGACTTAGACTTGTTGTAAATGTATACATATTTTTTTTTATTATTATACTTTAAGTTCTA
>NW_016813224.1:0-1573 GCF_001698545.2 Rhinopithecus bieti
TGATCATGGCTCACTGCAGCCTCAACCTCCTAGGCTCAAGCAACCCTCCCACCTCAGCCTCCTGAGTCACTGGGACCACAGGTACATTGTCACCATGCCCTGCCTAATTTTTTTTATGGACTTTTTTTTTTTTTTTTTTTTTTTTGAGATAGGGTTTCACTCTGTGGCCCAGGCTGGAGTGCAGTAGAATGATCTCGGCTCACTGCAACCTCCACCTCCTGGATTCAAGCGATCCTCCCACCTCAGCCCCCCTAGTAGTTGAGAGAAGTAGGCACCACCATGCCTGGTTAATTTTATTTTTTTGTAGCAATGAGGTCTCATTGTGTTAACCAAACTGATCTTGAACTCTTGGCTCAAGTGATCCTCTTGCCTGGTCCTGCCAAAGTACTGGAATTACAGGTGTGGGCCACCACACACAGCCTTTTGTTGAGTCCTGAATGATAAGTAGGAGCTTGTCAGACAGATCAAGAAGTAGGTAGAAAAGAAACAAAGGTATTCCAGTCAGAGACAAGAAAAGGCAAAATGAAGGGGGCATAAAACAATATGGTGTATGCACAGTACTATAAGTTGGTATGGCGAAATGCTGGAAGCATGGGAAAGGGGACAGAAACAAATGAGACTAGAGAGGTAGCCAGGGGCCAGATCTACAAGTGCCTTCAATACCATGAAATATATCCCTGAGGCAATGTGTCTAATAAGCTGTACCCTAGAATTTCGGGTCACCTGGCAGGAACTATGGTTACCTATATCTATCTCTTCCTAAAGGTCTGTGGACCAAGAAGCTCCCCGAAGAGCAAAGGATATGGCACATCCATTGCTTGACCTGGTATATGCTGATAAAGTACAGACAGGCACAGGCCCAAGACTAATGCCCTCCCTGTAGCAGCCACAAGGGGCTTGCTTCCATATCACTTTCCATTCATTAACTGGTATCCACTGGGTATAATTATGAAGCCACCGCATGATACCTGTATCCAGTCTCTCTTTCCACATTTTGCATTCAATAATGTCACATGAGACATGTCTTGCTGTCACCTGGATATTCTGGCTCACTCCACATATCTGCTCAACCAGTCTAATGGCCTTAATCAAAAAAGGAAATTAGATTACTCTGGCATGACCTGTTTTACTGAAACACTACTGGCTTAGAGGGATTGCTGCTTAATTTGTAAGCACTCATAAGCCATTAGTAGAATAATCTCTTATGGAATTTTGCCTAGGACTGGTGCCAAGCTCATGAATCCATAATGGGTGAAAGAGGGAGGGAAAATTAATTGTATTTCCTAAAAATCAAGGCATTTGTCCATCCTTAGTCCTCCAGTATGATTCCTATTTTTCATCAGTCTCTCAGATTATCAACAGCAGTCCTGTGATCTTACTAGCAAATATAGTGATAGCTTGTAGAGTGATTTGTTTAGGCCAAGAGACAAAGTCTTTTAAGACAGGTGTTACCTCATTTCTCCCCTATGAGAAGATTTCATCTTTTTAATTAGTTTGTGCCAGTCTTTTTAGTCAGAATATCCTTATTCTTGACAGAGAAGAAACAATAACATTGGACCTACCCATTAATCTT
>NW_016813225.1:0-1773 GCF_001698545.2 Rhinopithecus bieti
TATTATACAAATTATATATATGATATAGACATATTCATGTCACATATATGATATGATATACAATATATATTTATATCACATATATGATATATATGTATATATGATACACAATATATTCATATCATACACGATATATATCATGTACCTATAGCATATATTATACATATCACATTATATCTACATCATATATATCTACATCACATATATGATATAGATCATATGATATATATTCATATCATGTGATATTTATAAATATGTGATATATTTATATACGTGTATACATGATATATACGTATATATTTATATACGTATATATTATATATACATATATATTTATATATGTATATAAAGGACTTTAGGCAAGGCATGCTGGTTCACACCTGTAATCCCAGCACTTTGGGAGGCTGACGCGGGTAGATCACTTGAGGTCACAAGTTCGAGACCAGCCTGGTCAACATGGCAAAACTTTGTCTCCACTAAAATACAAAATATTAGCTGGGTGTGGTGGTGCATGCCTGTAACCCCAGCTACTCAGGAGCCTGAGGCAGGAGAATTGCTTGAACCCGGAAGGCAGAGGTTATAATAAGCCGAGACTGTGCCACTGTACTCCAGCCTGGGAGATGAAGTGAGACTCCATCTCAAAAAGAAAAGACAAAATTAAAAAAAAAAAAAAAAAAGAACTTTAAAGATCTGAGCACTGGGATTCTATCATCAATAATTATCAAGAAGACGGTCTCATATATATAATGGTTCCACCTCTTCTACCTCTTACCTGATTTAGCATGACATCATAGACATCACTTCCTTCACAATACACATGAGCCTAGAAAGAGAGAGAGAAAAAAATCAACATTAGTATAGGTTCAGCCCTTAGATCCTAAATGAGGCTCTAAATTTTATTATGGCTCAAGTTGTCATTCTACAGCAACATCAACATTCATCTTCCAGCAAAGAATTGCAAACCTATGTTCTACCAGTAACCTGGGTGTAACCTTACTATAAATGAAAACATGCTTCCTTTTTTTAACAATACAAAAGATTCTAACTGAGTTAGACTGGGCATGGTGGCTCACGCCTGCAATCCCAGCATTTTGGGAGGCTGAGGTGGGCAGATCACTTTAGGTCAGGAGTTCGAGATGAGCTTGGCCAACACGGTCAAGCCCCATCTCAACTAAAACATAAAATTAGCCCAGGCTGGGCGTGGTGGTGGGTACCTGTAATCACAGCTACTTGGGAGGCTGAGGCAAGAGAATTACTTGAAACCAGGAAGTGGAGGTTGCAGTGAGCTGAGACCACACTACTGTACTCCAGCCTGGGTGACCGAGTGAGACTCCATCTCAAAAAAAAAAAAAGATTCTGAGTTAAAGAAAACTTACTCCAGAGGTAGCCTTTTTTCCCCATTCATCAGTCAACTCATACTGTTCCAGGGTACAGTTTCTCATTAGAACAAGAAAACACTTTTCCTTTAACAATGATACCATTTTCTGGTTTAAAAGAGAATGGGGTGTAGAAAGCTGATGGCAATCACAGAAGGTACGCATGTCATATATTTTGTATATTTGTCTCCTTCCAAATCTCACACTGAATTATAATCCTCAGTACTGGGGTGGGGCCTGGTGGGAAGTGATTCAATCATGAATGGTTTAGCACCACTCTCTTGCTGCTGTCCTCTTGATAGTGAATTCACACATTTGGTAGTTTAAAAGCATGTGACACCTCCCCACTCTCTCTCTCTCTCTCTCTCTCTCTCTCTCTCTCTCTCTCTCTCATGTC
>NW_016813225.1:5221-7984 GCF_001698545.2 Rhinopithecus bieti
AAAAAACTAGCCGGGCGAGGTGGCGGGCGCCTGTAGTCCCAGCTACTCGGGAGGCTGAGGCAGGAGAATGGCGTGAACCCGGGAGGCGGAGCTTGCAGTGAGCCGAGATCGCACCACTGCACTCAAGCCTGGGTGACAGTGCGAGACTCTGTCTTAAAACAACAACAACAACAACAACAAAAACTGAGTGGAATGCGAAAAAGTTCCGTGAAACTGCAAAAACCCTTTGGGAACAGAGGGAACCATGGGGCAGGAAGCCCACGAAAATGCTAATTGATCTTCTGGTTCTTGGTGAGATTGGGTGAGGGGCGCCCAAATGTTTGGCTGCATGAGAATCACCAAGTATGGGGACTGCATACTTAAGCAAATTCCCCACCCTAGACCTTCTGATTCAATAAGCATGTATTAACAAAATCACTGGGTAATCCTGCTTTTGGCATCAATATCATTTAGAAACATATTGTTAGGATAAAAGAGTACCTGTTATAGACCACCCTGAGCAAAATAGCGAAACCTCGTCTCTATTAAAAAAAAAAAAAAAAAAAAGAGTAAAAAATTAGCCAGGCGTCGTCGCAGGCGCCTGTGGTCCCAGCTACTTGGGAGGCTGAGGCACAAGAGTCGCTTGAACCCGGGAGGCGGAGGTTGCAGTGAGCGGAGATCGCGCCACTGAACTCCAGCCTGGGTGACAGTGAGACTCCGTCTGGAAAAAAAAAAAAAGAGAGAGAGAGAAAAAATTGATACATTTTATTTTTTTCATCAAAAGATGTAAAGTTTAGAAAGAAAAAACCCCAAATCTCATTATTTGTGTGTAATTTGATTATGAATATTTTAAAAGTTAGAAGAAACTACAGGATAAAAATTTTACCTTAATACAAAGCCTAGCAAGACTGATAGAAAATAGCATATGAAATAAATTGCATGTTTATAAAAGAGCTTCAAACAACTATAAATAAAATTTTTGGATAAGGTAGCATTTATAATAACACCAAAGCATATCAAGTAGTTGGAAATAAATCTAACAAAATGTAGGTGCTCGATAAATGTTTGTTGGATAGGATTGCTTAAACTGTTTCAGTGGTACAAAGCCTGTTACATCTGACTTAATTATGGCACAAATAAATTAGACTAGGTCTTAAAGGAAATACTTTGAAGATAGGAAAAATATAATATAAAATATAAAATATAATGTAAGCCTTTATGAAATGAAAATTTATTTTAAAAGCTAATACTTAGTAGAACTTTCTTATGTACTAGAGGCTGAGCTAAATGCTTTACATGCATAACCTCATTTAATCTTCCTAAGAATAATAGCTGTAATTTATTTAGTTCTTACTATGCTATGAGCTTTACATACATTATTTAATTCTCACAACAACCTCATGAGGCATATGTTATTTATCTCCATTTTATAGTTGAGGAAACTGAGCTTTAGAAAAATTTAATTTATTCAAGATCACACAGTGTATTGCTAGGGCTACTATAATTACATACTACAGACAGGATAGCTGTCTGTAAACAATAAATTTATTTTGTCATAATTCTGGTGGCCAGAGGCCTAAGATAAGGTCTTGACACGGTTGATTTCTTCTAAGGCCTGCCTCCCTCTCTCCTTGGCTTGCAGATGGATGCTGTCTTTCCTCTGTGTGCGTCAATGTCCTAATCTCCTTTATTTTTAATTTTTAAAATTAAAAATTACATTTTTTTTTTAGGCTCTCCCCATAACGCGCCACTGCACTCCAGCCTGGGTGACAAGAGTGAGACTCCGTCTCAAAAACAGAAACAAAAAAAACCTGGAAGAAACCAACGAATTTATTTTCAAAATTAAAACCAAAACCTCTATAGATAAGTGGATGAAAGATATTAACAAACAGTTTGCATTTGATAAATAAATACATGGAAAAGATATTCAGGCTCACATAGTATGAAACATGTAAATTAATTTTCGACAGGACAATTGGCCTACTCTCTTCATATTATAATAAGAAAAAAATTGTTAGGACTATTCTAGAGTAAAGGAGACATTTGAAGCATAACAATCAATGCATTGATTGAAGCATTGATTGAAGCATAACAAACAATGTTTGGCTGTTGGTTTGAACAAACCAGCAATAAATGGAGATATGTGGATATGGACTGAAAATTGGGTTATTTTAGGGAATTATTTATTAGATATTATAATGGTATTCTAGTTATGTTTAAAATAATTACTAGAATAATGATATTCTAGTTATGTTTAAAATAATGATACTCTATTTACGATTTTAAAATGTCCTTTAGGGCAGGTGTGGTGGCTCATGCCTGTAATCTCAGCACTCAGATCCTCAGGCAGGAGGATTGCTTGAGCCCAGGAGTTCAAGACCAGCCTGGGCAACATGGCGAAACCTGACTCTACAAGTGCAAAAATTAGCTGGATAATTTATCACTTGAGCCTGAGAGGTCAAGGCTGCCGTGAACTGTGATCATGCCACGGTATTCCAGCCTGAGTGATAGAGTAAGACACTATCTTTCTCAGAAAGAAAAAAAAAAAGTTTTTTTAAAAAAGCATGCTACAGTATTTTCTGATAAGACATCAGGTTATCTAGAATTACTTTATTTTTACAGATGGAGTCTCACTCTGTTGCCCAGGCTGGAGTGCAGTGATGTGATCTCAGCTCACCGCAACCTCTGCCTCCAGGTTTCAAGCAATTCCCCGCTTCAGCCTCCTGAGGCGCTGGGCCTACAGGCACCCGCCACCATGCCCAGCTAATTTTGTATTTCTTTTTT
>NW_016813226.1:0-4451 GCF_001698545.2 Rhinopithecus bieti
ATTTCTCTCTGTCTTTATAAAACATATGGATATCATTAAATTGAATTTTAAGTAGACTGACATAATGTGTTGTGGACTCTTCCAAAGGAAGATTTCCAGGGACATGGAAAGTTATTAAAATCATTTATTCTGTCTACCCAGGAGGCTGAGACAGGAGAATCACTTGAGGCCGGGAGGCAGAGGTTGCTGTGAGCCACGATCATGTCACTGAACTGCAGCCTGGATGACAGAGTGACTTTCTGTCCCCCCACCAAAAAAAAGAGAATTAATGTTCATAAATACAGTCAATTTGTATGCTGGCTCTTCACCTGTCAATTTTCTTCTCAGTCAGATCTCTAAATGCCTAGTCTTTAAATGTCAAAATAATTATTTTGAAATTCATTATGCTGTCGATTTTATCAATAGCGCATTCTTTTTATTTATCAGTTTGTATATAGCATTGTTTACCCACTCACCTTCTGTTTGACATTTGGATTGCTTCCAGTTTGGGGTTTTTACAAATTAAGGTGCTCTGAATATTCATGTAAAGTTTTTATATACCAGTATGTTTTCATTTCTACTGGGTTAGCACTTAGTAGTGGAATGGCTAGATCCCATGTTGGGTATATGTTTAACTTTAAGAAACCATCAAGCTATTTTCCAGAATGTATTATCTTATATTCCCACCAGCAGGTTATAAGAGTTCTAGATACTCCATATCTTTGTTAGGACATATTTTTAGTTAGATATTTTAATTTTTATTTTAGACATTCTAAGAGATTTGAAGTTCTATTTATGATTTTAATTTGCTTTTCTCCAAGGAATAATGATGCTAAGCATTTGTGCATTTATTTTCAATCCTCATGCATGTCTCTGTGTGTGTGCAAAGTGTTCAAATATTTTATTCACTTTTTAATTGGGTTGATTGTTACCTTATTATTGAACTGTGATAGGCCTCATACTTTCTGGATATAATTTATTTACTAGATATATGATTTGCAATTATTTTCTCCCTATAAGTGGCATGCTTATTCTTTTAGCAGTTTCTTTCAAAGAGCAGCTCTTAACTTTTATGACATCCAGTTAACCAGTTATTTTTCTTTTATAGATCATGCTTTTGGTATTGCATCTAAAACATTTTATGCCTAGCCTGAAGTCACAAAGATATGTTCCTATTTTATTCTTTGATAAATCTTAAATTTTTTGCTTCATATTTAGGTCTAAGATTCATTTTTAGTTTTTTTATATACGATATGGTACAGGATTGAAATTCATTTTTATATGGATAGCTAAGTGTTTCAGCATCATTAATAGAAAAAGAAATTATTTATTGATTTTGGTGAATTAACATTGAAACTTTGTGAAAATCGGTTGACCATATGTGTTAGTCTCTATCTGACCTCTATTCTCTTTCACATTGCTTTGTCTATATGTATTATAATAAATCAGAATCTTGATTATTTAGCTTAGTAGCAACTCAAATTAAATCAGTCAGTGTAATAATAGTTGTCCAGTGTCATCTTCTTCTTTAGGTTATTTGGGCTAGTTTAGATCTTTCGCATTTTCCTGTGGTCATTTGAATGAGTATGTTGAATGCTACAAAACAATTCTGCTTGAAATAGTCTTAGAATTATGATATAACCATACATCATTTTTAAAAAAAAATGACCTCTTTAATAATGTGATACATGAACACATCAGGTATCTCAATTAATTTAGATATTCTTCAATTTCTTTCAGCAATATTTTCTAGTTTTCAGTGTAAACATCTTACAGGTTTTAGTATTTTTATTCTCTAGTAGATTATAGTTCTTGATATTTCGATAAATCCTACTGTTGTCTTATTAGTTAAGTTTTGAATTGTTCATTGCCAGTGTATAGAAATATAACTGATATTAGATTATTGGCATTTTATCGTACAACATTGCAAAAAAAACGAAAACTAATTCACGTATTAGTTCTTACCTGTTTTGTTGATACTACCTGTATGATTATGTTGCTTGTGAATAAGAAGTTACACTTCTTTTTTAATGGGAATGATTTTCATTTCTTTTGTTGTCGCACTATTTAAACCTTCAAAACAATATTTAATGGAAGTGTGATGGAGGACATCTTTGAATTATTCCTGATCTTAAGGGGGAAAAACATTCCATATTTTACTTTCCATTGATGTCCATTGTAGTTTTATTTTTTTTCAAGGAAAATAAATTATTTATTCTGATGACCTTTTGCTTATCATGCTGTGAGCAAGTAATATGCCATGATGTTACCCCTCCTAATTGATTTTCATAGATTTTATCATCAAATTGCCGATGTACAGTGAGGGAATGGATCAGCAAGGATATGTATACTTATTTTTTAACCTGAAAAAACTGTCTTGCTTATGAGGATGCATTTCGAGGTTCAGTAGATCATTACTTGCTTTACTTTGGCTGTGTAGACATTACCTAATCAAAAGACGGCAAAAGAATGACTCAAATATATGCTTGAAATTCCAGTGAGTTCCGAATTCCTACTCAAGTATGTCAGAATATTTGGGTCTTTTTTTCTTTTCTTTTCTGTCTTTTCTTTTCTTTTCTTTTCTTTCTTTCTTTTTTTTTTTTTTTTTTTTTTTTTCTTTCATTCATTTTTTTTTTTTTTTTTTTTTTTTTTTGAGATGAAGTGTTGCTCTGTTGCCCAAGCTGGAGTGCAGTTGTGTGATCTCTGCTCACTGTAACCTCTGCCTCCCAGGTTCAAGCAATTCTCGTGCCTCAGCCTCCGGAGTAGCGGGGATTACAGGCACAAGCCATCATGCTGGCTACTTTTTGTATTTTAGTAGAGAGGGGTTTCATCTTGTTGGCCAGGCTGGTCTTGAACTCCTGACCTCAAGTGATCTGCCCGCCTTGGCCTCCCAAAGTGCTGGGATTACAGGCGTGAGCCATTTTCATAGCTGTCTTTTCCATTAGATTGAAGTTCCCAAGAGCAGGGAACACTGATACTAATATTTGTAACCTTTGGTATTGATGCTTGGAAAACAGAAGAAACAACAACAACAACAAAAACAACAACAACAAAAAGATTATAAAGGAGATGGAGGCCATAGAAGAAATAATATAATGGATGGACCTTCTCTTACCCTTACAGAACTTAAGATGCAATGAGGAAATCAAAGCTCTCACCACATTGAATAACTCAAGCAAGAGAATGTCTAGGTGAGAATAATAAGCACTAGAATTTTAACTAGGAGCATTTAAGTGACATTTCAAAGCTCTCTAGTATACACTTAATTCATAGACTTTGTTTCTGGACAATTGTGTGACGTTTCTAATAATTAAATATCACCTTCTTCCATTCCATGGTCACTGTGCAGCCAGTTGTTGATACTTTGTGTATTAAATAGCAAAGTCCATCTCAAGCTTGTCATTATATCTCTAAGCAAAGGTCAGGAATCTAAAGGATTTTGATTTGCCAGTTCTATTTTAAAAGAATTTTTTTTTTTTTTTTTACTATTATTATTATACGTTAGTTCTAGGGTACATGTGCATAATGTGCAGGTTTGTTACATATGTATATTTGTGTCACGTTGGTGTGCTGCACCCATCAACTCGTCAGCACCCGTCAACTCGTCATTTACATCAGGTATCACTCCCAATGCAGTTCCTCCCCCCTCCTCCCTCCCCATAATAGGCCCTGGTGTGTGATGTTCCCCTTTCCGAGTCCAAGTGATCTCATTGTTCAATTCCCACCTATGAGTGAGAACATGCGGTGTTTGGTTTTCTCTTCTTGCGATAGTTTGCTGAGAATGATGGTTTCCAGCTCCATCCATGTCCCTACAAAGGACACAAACTCATCCTTTTTCATGGCTGCACAGTATTCCATGGTGTACATGTGCCACATTTTCTTAATCCAGTCTGCCACTGATGGACATTTGGGTTGATTCCAAGTCTTTGCTGTTGTGAATAGTGCCACAATGAACATACGTGTGCATGTGTCTTTGTAGCAGCATGATTTAAAATCCTTTGGGTATATACCCAGTAATGGGATGGCTGGGTCAAATGGTACTTATAGTTCTAGATCCTTGAGGAATCGCCGTACTGTTTTCCACAATGGATGAACTAGTTTACACTCCCACCAACAGTGTAAAAGTGTTCCTATTTCTCCACATCCTCTCCAGCACCTGTTGTTTCCTGACTTTTTAATGATTGCCATTCTAACTGGTGTGAGATGGTATCTCATTGTGGTTTTGATTTGCATTTCTCTGATGGCCAGTGATGACGAACATTTTTTTCATGTGTCTGTAGGCTGTATGCATGTCTTCTTTTGAGAAATATTTGTTCATATCCTTTGCCCATTTTTGATGGGGTTGTTTGTTTTTTTCTTGTAAATTTGTTTGAGTTCTTTGTAGGTTCTGGATATTAGCCCTTTGTCAGATGAGTAGATTGCAAAAATTTTCTCCCATTCTGTAGGTTGCCTGTTCAATTTGATGGTAGTTT
>NW_016813226.1:6045-7584 GCF_001698545.2 Rhinopithecus bieti
TACTGGGAAAATTGGCTAGCCATAAGTAGAAAGCTGAAACTGGATCCCTTCCTTACTCCTTATATGAAAATTAATTCAAGATGGATTAGAGACTTAAATGTTAAACCTAATACTATAAAAACCCTAGAAGAAAACCTAGGTGATACCATTCAGGACATAGGCATGGGCAAGGACTTCATGTCTAAAACACTGTAGGTTTTTAAAGACGTATCCCATCCATTTAAGTCCCCCCAATCCAACGTTGGTGAGTTTTTTTTTTTTTCAGTTTTAGATGTTGGATTTTATAAAATACTGATTGTTTTAAGAAAACACCTATTAACTTGACATATGGTTTTATTTTTTTAGTCTGTTCATAAGGCAAATGACATGAATTACTATCTAACGTGAATGCAAAGTTTCGTTCCTGGGATTAAAATAAACTCAATCATTTTCCTATATTGCTGGATCCACTTTGCTAAAAATGTTAAAAGAATCATACACCTATATTCATATGGTGTACTGATCTGTGTTTTTCTTTACTTGTATTCTGTGTGACAGACTTTGGTATCACAGCAATGTTGGTCTCTTTCAAGGATATTGGCATTATTCCCTCTCATTTTTTGGGGGGAAGATTTTGTGTAGAATCTGTTTTGTTACTTGTTCTTTAAATGTGTTGGAAGAATACATCGGAGAAATCATATAGGCGTGGCATGAACCAACATTGTCCAATGAAACACTTACATGTATGGAGCCAGTTACATGTATTTAGATCAAGAGATTAAGAAATAAGAAAAGATAAATGGGCCGGAGGGGGCGGAGCAAGATGGCCAAATAGGAACAGCTCCAGTCTCCAACTCCCAGCGCGAGTGACACAGAAGACCGGTAATTTCTGCGTCTTCAACTGAGGTACTGGGGTCATCTCACTAGGGAGTGCCAGACAATCGGTGCTGTTCAGTTGCTGCAGCCTGACCAGCGAGAGCTGAAGCAGGGTGAGGCATCGCCTCACCTGCGAAGCGCAAGGGGAAGGGTATCCCTTTTCCTAGCCAGGGGAACTGAGACACACAACACCTGGAAAATCGGGTAACTCCCACCCCAATACCGTGCCCTAAGCAAATGGGCACACCAGAAGAATATATCCCTCACCTGGCCGGGAGGGTCCCACGCCCACGGAGCCTCCCTCATTGTTAACACCGCAGTCTGCAGCGATCTAACCTCGAGGCAGCAGCGAGGCTGGGGGAGGGGTGCCCGCCATTGCTGAGGCTTAAGTAGGTAAACAAAGCCACTGGGAAGCTCGAACTGGGTGGAGCTCACAGCAGCTCAAGGAAACCTGCCTGTCTCTATAGACTCCAACTCTGGGGACAGGGCACAGATAAAAAACAACAGGGGAAGCAGCAGAGGCCTGAGCAGACGCGAACGACTCTGTCTGACAGCTTTGAAGAGAGCAGTGGATCTCCCAACACGGAGGTTGAGATCTGAGAACGGACAGACTGCCTGCTCAAGTGGGTCCCTGACCCCTGAGTAGCCTAACTGGGAGACATCCCCCACTAGGGGCAGTCTGAC
>NW_016813226.1:11208-52459 GCF_001698545.2 Rhinopithecus bieti
AGAAAACCAAACACCGCATGTTCTCACTCATAGGTGGGAACTGAACAATGAGATCACTTGGACTCGGGAAGGGGAACATCACACACTGGGGCCTATCATGGGGAGGGGGGAGGGGAGAGGGATTGCATTGGGGAGTTATACATGATATAAATGATGAATTGATGGGTGCTGACGAGTTGATGGGTGCAGCACACCAACATGGCACAAATATACATATGTAACAAACCTGCACATTATGCAAATGTACCCTAGAACTTAAAGTATAATAAAAAATAAAAAATAAAAAAGATAAATGGGCCAGTAGTGTAATTAACTTTTAGATTTTGAAACATTATTCCGTAAAATGAATAAAACCATCTACATGTTAAATATTATTTTATTAACATGTTGATTTTGACTGTGTGCTTTTTTAAATGTCAAAATGAAAGTTGCTAAATATGAGATATAATATCTAAATGTGTGCTTCATTATAAGATACAACTTTAAAATAATAATTTTTAATTCAGAACATTGGTGGTAACAGCAAATTATGATTCTATGTTTTATCTTGGTAAAAAAAATCAAAATATTTGACTATAGACACATATTTATAGTAATTACAGAAACCAATGATTACCAATATATAAGTTGCATTTTTAATATTTGTTGACATATATAGGAGCAAAATGAGTTTTGTTTATTAATAATACCACCTATTTTACAGTTTTGCTGGTGATCAGTAAGATTATATTAAAAAACTCTTAGGTCCTCCCTATGCTTTTCTCACGAGTGATATATAAAATATAATTCTGCTTTAATCTCAGACTTACACATTCCTATTATTCTCCCTGCATGTATTCTATTTCCTTTTTTAGTACATAATGTAGTTGCAGAGTTAGCAATATTAACAAACACATGTTTAAGAAACCATGACCTCTAAGTTAAGAACACATCTCTGGCATTAATGACTTCCAAATATATTTCACCTAAGGCCTTTTAAGTCATTGATGTCAGGAATTGCCTAACCTTGGTTTCTTAATTATTATCTTAAGTTGTGAAAACTCTTACAAAGAGCATAAAAATTATACATATTTCCATTTGAGAAGGTCAAATGCTCTATTTTTGTGGGTACACTGTTATACTCTAGTACTAGTCAAAAGTCTAGTCAGTAAGTGGTAGAAAAACACTATTAATCTTAAGGAATTAACTTTCCAGAGTTCAACTTTGTAGTCTTGGTTACTGTTTAACTGATAATAGTATTAATTGTAATAACTAACAGGTTTGCAAAACTTTATATTATGTTCATCCCTGGGATAAACTCTATATATCAAAGCTGTCATAACTCTTCAAATAATAATATTGATAGAAACAGCTCAATTTATTCCCACTAACATTTTGTACACACATTCCTGGCATATAATATCATATGACAATATGAAGATAGCAGTGGCTGGAAGGACTCTGAAAGGAAACATCCAAAGCATCGTAATCACCTACTGATTGTATGGATGCTCCTTGTGTTAATTTGTTGAGCTGTATAATTGTGTTTTTTATGTGTGTTAAAATTTTATAAAAGTTTTGAAGCTTAAACTTTTAAAGCATTTTATATACACAACTTATATACACATTTTATATACACAACTTAAAAAGCATTTTATATACACAACTCATGGGAAACAAACAGAATAGCTGAATGTATCTGTCATCCTTAGGCATTGATTGAAGAACTGGTAAATTCATAAATCCTATGTATTTACTGACACGAATACAAGTAAAACAGTTTATTTATTCTTTCGTTTACAATCAGAGTTTTGTTCAATGCAAAATCATTGACTTGAAAATGGAAAAGGAGAACTGTGAGATAATAAACCACAAAGTTTTTGTATATCAGGCAAATCTGTCACTTTATAGGTAGGAATATAGTAAATATTAATGATCAGATTACATCACTAAAGCATCTGTAGAAACCAAAAGCATGAACTCTGGAAGTTCCCTTCACTAGATGACTCCTTTTTAATCTGTTTGCTATCATTCTGATGTTTCTCTTTAGACCTCTGCTTCCCAGGGCCTTTAGAGTCATGTATTAGTCTGTTCTCACACTGCTATGAAGAAATACCCGAGACTGGGTAATTTGTAAAGAAAAAAGATTTAATTGACTAACAGTTTAGCATGGCTGGGGAGGCCTCAGAAAACTTACAATCATGGCAGAAGGTACCACTTCACAGGGCAGCAGGAGAGAGAATGAGTGCAAGCAGGTGAAATGCCAGATGCTTATAAAATCATCAGATTATTGTTATGGGGATTATTGTGGAGATTACACTTCAAGATGAGATTTGAGTGGGGACACAGCCAAACCACATCATTCTGCCCAGACCCCTCTCAAATCTCATGTCCTCACATTTCAAATCATAACCATGCCTTCCCCCAAAGGAAGACTAAGTCCCCCAAAGTCTTAATTCATTCCAGCATTAACTCAAAAGTCTGAACCCAAAGTTTCATCTTCCACCTATTAGCCTGTAAAATCAAAAGCAAGTTAGTTACTTCTTAGATACAATGAGGATATAGGCATTGAGAGAAATTCACCTAAACAAATGGGCTAGAGGTCCCATGTAAGTCTAAAATCCAATAGGGAAGTCATTAAGCCTAAAAGTTCCAAAATGATCTCCTTTGACTCCATGGCTCACATCTAGGTAATGCTGATGGCAAGAGGTGGGCTCCCACAGCCTTGTGCAGCTCCACCCCTGCAACATTGCAGAGTACAGCCCCTCTCCTGGTTGTTTTCACGGCAGGTGTTGCGTGTCTATGACTTTTCCAGGTGCACAGTGCAAGCTGTTGGTGGATCTACCATTCCAGGATCTGGAGGATGGTGACCTACTTCTCACAGCTCCACTAGGCGGTGCCACAGTGGAGACTCTGTTTGGGGACTCCAACCCCACATTTCCGTAGAGCACACAGCAGGAGGACCCTGGACCCTGGACCTGGGCCCACAAAATTATTTCTCCCTTCTCTGCCTCTGGGCCTGTGATGGGAGAGGCTGCTGTGAAGCCCTCTGATATGCCCTGGAGACATTTTCTCCACTGTCATGGCAATTAGCATTTGGCTCCTGCTTACTTGTGCGAATTTCTGCAGCTGGCTTGAATTTCTCCCCAGAAAATGGGTTTTTCCTTTCTAATTCATTATCAGGCTGCAAAATTCCCAAACTTTTATGCTCTGTCACCTCTTGAATGCTTTGCTGCTTAGAAATTTCTTCTTCCAGATACCCTAAATAATCTCTCTCAAGTTCAAAGTTCCACAGATCTCTAGGTCAGGGCAAAATGTCTCCAGTCTCTTTGCTGAAGCATAGTAAGAGTCACCTTTGCTCCAGTTCCCAACAAGTTCCTCATCTCCATCTGAGACCACCTCTGTCTGAACTTCATTGTCCATATCACAACCAGCATTTTGGTCAAAGTCATTTAACAAGTTTCTAGGAAGTTCCAAACTTTCCCACATTTTCCTGTCTTCTGAGCTCTCCAAGTCTCCAGGAAGTTCCAAACTTCCCACATTTTCCTGTCTTCTTCTGAGCCTTCTAATTTGTATCAATCTCTGCTTGTTAACTAGTTCCAAAGTTACTTTTACATTTTTGGGTATCCTTATAGCAGCACCCTACTCCCTCAGTACCAATTTACTGTATTCATCTGTTCTCACACTGCTATGAAAAAATATCCAAGACTGCGTAATTTATAAAGGAAATAGGTTTAATTGACTTACAATTCTGCATTGCTGGGGAGGCCTCAGGAAACTCACAATCATGGCAGAATGTAAAGGAGGAGCAGGCACCTTCTTCACAAGGCAGCAGGATGGAGTAAGTGCAGCAGGGGAAGTGTCAGACATTTATAAAACCATCAGATCTTATGAGAACTCACTCATTACAGGAGAACAGCATGGGGGAAACCACCCTCATGATTCAATTACCTCCCACCAGGTCCCTCCCATGACACGTGGTGATTATAGAGATTACAATTCAAGATGAGATTTAGGTGAGGTCATAGCCAAACCATATCAAGTCATAACCAACATTCTGTTGTGATCTATACCACACTGTCTTTGGGTTTTAAATCAAGATTCCATGATATCACCTCATCCCAATTGATCCAGTAATCATCAAAACTAAAGCTATCATTTTAAATGATTCTAGTAGCTTTATCCTTTTTTATTGTGGTAATTATCTGTTAAAAATGTAAAGCAAATATATTTTGTGAATGTGCCTTTTGTTTATGCTCTCAGATAAACCATCTTCTATTCCACATTGCTTCTTCTGGAAAGTAGAAGCAAAGGAATCTCTGAGTCCGCCGTGGATTTGAGTGAGAAGTGATTCTAGCTGTGGACAGAGTTGAAAAATTCTGCTGTGTGATGAAGGAAGGAATAATAAGAAACTGAAATGAGAGAATCCAGGCTTGAGTACACGTATTTGGTTCCAGTAAGAAGGGCTAGTACACCAAAAAGGTAAAATTCTCATTATGGTTAATTTAGGAGGCTTGGAGATTTAGTAATTTACTCTAGACTAATAATCCTTCGTCAGATTCAACACCAAACTCGACAGAGAACATATGAACAAATTTGGAATACCATATGTCTGGAGAGCTATTTTGTACATTCTATAAGATGTCTACCCCACTGAGCTTTGTGTTTTTATTTTTTATTTTTTGTAAAAATTATAAGCCACTATTGAAGAAAATTTCCAGGGATTTTTGTGTTAACCCTTCTTTCAGGAACTACTCCCAAGATTTTCTTATTCTGATAGTAATCCTGTAAGAATTAAGTTTGAATATTCATTTATAAACCTCTTAACTATACTGACTAATAGTCTTTCCCAGCTGAGATTGTGCTTGCTGTAATCAACACCAGCCCAACATTGTTACAGGCCTTTAAGGATATTCCAAGAACATCACATGTAGAATGAAGTGATTTTTCAGGATTAGATATGTGCATTCTACCATACATGGTAAGCCCATTCTGCCATCACACGAATCCAGCAAAACAGCTCAATTTGAGAAGATCAAGTGTTTTGTATGTGTTTGTTATGATCCATATTTCTCTCACAACCCTTCAGTAAAGCAGGGTTCCCAGGTTGCAGGCCTTACTACAGGGGCATGTTCATCAATAAACCCTGAATGTTGCTTATTGGTGACTATAGTGCATGGAAATGTGTAGGGAGTCTAAAAGATATTCCTGGAATAGAAGGAGAAAAAAAAAATGGCCTTTTTTACTGCTGTTGTAACAAATTAGCACATGTTTAGTAGTTTAAGATTATATAAATGTACTCTTAAAGTTCTAGATGTGAGAAGTCTGAAAGAGGCAAACAGTTCTCTCTTCTTTTTAGGAGCTCTGAGGAGAACCTGTTTCCATAACTTTTCTGGCCACTGGAGGCTACCTTCATTGACTCATGGTCCCATCTTCTATCCACCAAATCAGCAGTGTAGCATCTTCCAATTTATATCTCTTGGTGGTGGCTTTCACATTGCCTTTGTCTTTTCTGACTGTGGTCCTTCTGCATCCTTATGAAAATCCTTTCAATCACATTGGAACCACCTAAATAAATCCAAGATAATCTTGTCTTCAGAAGATTATTGGCTTAATCACATCTGAAAAGTCCTTTTTGCAATATAAGGTAACACACAGTCTACATGGATCAGGACATGACCATCTTTCATGAGCCACTATCCTGTCTATCACACTTGGGTAATATGTACCAAGTGATATCAATCTAAATCCTAGACATGAGCATTTCTGCATGCAAGTCAGAGAGAAATAAATCAGAATATCTATACGAAAATGAGAAAGTTGCAGGAAAGTGGTATGAGACAGAGTCTAGAGAACAAGTCAAATAATGTTTTATTGGAAAACAACCATTCTCATTCATTTGCAGATTGCCTATGACTGCTTTTATGCAACAATGGCAGAGTTGAGTAATTGTGACAGATAACGTATGGCTCACAAAACCAAAACTACTTACTATCTGGCCCTTTATGCAAAAAGTCTGCCAATCCCTTGTACAGATAATTACCTGAAAGGAAAGCTATAGCATTTCTTTTTGAAATGAGTATGATATTAGATTCCTAGGGCTGCTATAGAAAAGTACCACAAACAACATAAATTTATTCTTTCACAGTTCTCAGGACGAGAAATATAAAATTGACAGGGTCATACTTTTTCTGAAGACTCTGTCCTTCCCTGTCTCTTGTAGATTCTGGTGGTTGTCAGCAGTTCTTGGCATTCCTTGGTAGTAGATGGACCACTCCAATCTCTGCCACTGTTTTCACATGGCCTTCCCTGTACAGTAGACTCTCCTTATCTGTGGGAAATACATTCCCAGACACCCCGGGCATGCTGGAAACTGCAAATAGTACCAAACTCTACATATACTCTGCTTTTTCCTGTACATACGAACCTAAGATAAAATTTAATTTATAAATAAGGCACAGTAAAAGATTAGCAATAACATGATAAAAACTTTACATTATGTTATGCTATAATAAAAGTTATATGAATATAGTTTCTCTCAAAAAATGTTACTGTATTATACTCGCTCTTCTTCTTGTGATCTGACAACAGAGACAGCTACTAAGTTCCTAATGGGCCAGTAGTGGCACAGCATGAATTAAACCAAATGGTGCAAGATATCATCACACTACTCACAATGACATACAATTTAAGACAGGAATTGTTTTTTTCTGGAATGTTCCATTTAATGTTTTTAGACCACAATTGACTGCCAGCAACTGAACCTACAGAAAGTAAAGCTGCAAATAGGTGAGACTACTGTATGTCTCTGTCAAAACTTCCCTCTTGCTATAAAGACATCACTCATTAGAATAGAGCCCTCTCTATCCAGTAGAGCCCCCCTTACATTTATTATAACTTCAAAGACCTTATTTTCAAATAAGGTCACATTCAAAGTTTCCTGGGGTTAGGACTGTAACATACCTTTTATAGGAGACACAATTCAACCCATAACAGACAGAGACATAAGAAATGTTTTCCTAACGTGGACATGAACAGTGTCCTTCACTCCCATTCTGCCTGACCTCAATCAAAATATAGACTAAAGGCTGGGTGTGGTGGCTCACGCCTGTAATCCCACCACTCTGGGAGGCCAAGCCGGACAGATCACGACGTCAGGAGATTGGGAACATCCTGGTTAACATGGTGAAACCCTGTCTCTACTAAAAATACAAAACATTAGCCAGGCGGGGTGGTGGGTACCTGTAGTCCTAGCTACCAGGGAGGCTGAGGCAGGAGAATGTTGTGAACCCAGGAGGCGGAGCGTGCAGTGAGCCGAGATGGCACCACTGCACTCCAGCCTGGGCAACAGAGTGAGACTCTATCTCAGAAAAGAAAAAAAAAAAAAAAAAAGATATAGACTAGATTCCTCCATCCAAGTAAAAGGTATCAACTCATTTAAGTAGCAGCGCAGTAGTTTCATTTGAAACAGGAATGCTAAAGATTAGCAGAGTAGCTTCAAATACATGCTGACTTCAATGAACTGACACTCTTGGTTCCCATGTGATTATGTAGCCTCATTTATTGAGGCACTATTCACAATAGCAAAGTCTTGGAATCAACCCAAATGTCCATCTGTGACAGACTGGATTAAGAAAATGTGGCACATATACACCATGGAATACTATGCAGCCATAAAAAAGGATGAGTTTGCATCCTTTGTAGGGACATGGATGCAGCTGGAAACCATCATTCTTAGCAAACTATCACAAGAAGAGAAAACCAAACACCGCATGTTCTCACTTATAGGTGGGAACTGAACAATGAGATCACTTGGACTAGGGAAGGGGAACATCACACACTGGGGCCTATCGTGGGGAGTGGGGAGGAGGGAAGGATTGCACTGGGGAGTTATACATGATATAAATGATGAATTGATGGGTGCTGACGAGTTGATGGGTGCAGCACACCAACATGGCATAAGTATACATATGTAACAAACCTGCACGTTATGCACATGTACCCTAGAACTTAATGTATAATAAAAAAAAAAAAAAAAAAAAAAAAAAGAAAAACTGAACCAGTGCCTTTTGGTTTTGGTTTTGGGGTTTTACTCTTGACTCTCTTTGTGGGTAGGCTTATGTATGCTTTTAACCTTACACAATATCCCAAGAAGGGGCAGAGAGAGAGAGAGAAGAGGAGACAGAAAAAATATGACTATATTCTCCACAGCCAGGATAAATTTTGAAATACCACAATCTCTTCTTGAATTCCTGAGATTTGGAACAGATTTTATCCAGAAGTTTTTTATTTTTCATGCCCCTAAGTAGTTTTGTTTTATACTGTCTATTAAATGGAAGCTGCCATAGTAGAGATTGTCATAATACTTTTGTAAATGTGCCCAAATGTTATTAAGCAATAAAACTTTCTCATAAATATAATTCATGAATATGAAAATGCTCATAAATGATATTTAATCCTTAAGGGGAGCCACAGAAGCTCTGAAACCGTGAGATGATATATCGGTTTTGGACTTTGTCTAAGCTTCTCTGGTACACTTTAAAGTTGAAAAGAATGAATACTGACTTAGAACTATAGTGCAAGTCATAAATTAGGAAAAATCATCATATCATAGGCTGTTCTGAGAAAAAATAGCATCCTCACTTGGGATCATTATTCGCTGTTGATTAGATTGTGTTGTTGGATCTATTTTATCTCCTAATTTATAGGATATTTCAAATATTTGTAGGAAAAGAAGAATTTAATTTTAATTTTAATTAATATTTTACCCTTCAAAATGCTACATTTAAAAGAATAAACACACTAAGGGAAATTTTTTATTCATTTATGTTAATTTTCATACTATTTTATTCAAAATTTCATAATTATCATTTATCATATTTTTATTATAGTCATTTGTTTATGACTGTCACCCCTTCTAAACTGCAAAGACCTTGAAAGTAACAAAGTGTTTCATTTAGCTCTGTAATCAGTGCCTGCATGTGAACATATTTTAATCATTTAATGAATGTTCTTGTATTTTTTAAAAACTTAAATTGAGAATAAACTGGCAAAATTCCTAATAATTAAGCAGTATGCACATATCCAATAAAAACAAAATTTGTAAATAAACGGTAATGAATGCTATTGAAGAAAATCATTAATTACAGTTACTCACTGAATAAGATAGGGTTTTTGTTTTTATGGTCAGTGACAGGCAATATACAATGGTAATCTCCTAAGATTATAATACGGCATTTTTACTGTACCTTTTCCATAATAAGCCATGTTTGGATATACAAATACCATTGTGTTACAATTGCCTGCAGCATTCCGGACAGTATCATGTTGCACAAGTCTGAAGCCTAGGAGCAAAAGATTATAAGTGCATAGTAGACTATACACCATCTGGGTTTGAATAAGCACACTCTATGAAGTCCACACAAGGACGAAATCACCTAAGGTCATTTTGCTTAGAACATATTGCCATCATTAAGTGACACGTGTGTGTGTGTGTGTGTCTGTGTATAAATATATGTATAAATTGAGATTTTATATGTATTGAAATCAAGTTATCTGTTGTGGTGGTTTTCTGTTGTGTTCACTTTAATGTTCAACAAAACTTCATATGCTCTAAGAAATTGGGAATCCATGAATTTCCTGGTAGAAGATATATTAGTCAGGGTTCTCCAGAGAAACAGAACTAATAGGATATCTATCCATAGATAGATAGATAGAGATTAATTATAAGAATTGGCTTACACGATTATAGAGATGCTGAAAAGTTCCATAGTCTGCTGCCTGCAAGCAGGAGACCTGGGAAAGCTGGTAGTCTCATCAAGTTTAAATGCCTGAGAATCAGAGGTGGCAGCCAGTGGTGTAAATCCTGGTCCAAGGGCAGAAAAAGACTAATGTCCCAGCTCAGCAGGCAGGAAGCAAAGGGGCAAATTACTCCTTCCCCCATCTTTTTGTTCTGTTCAGTCCTTCGGTGAACTGGATGATGGCCTCCCACTTTGAGAAGGACACTCTACTTGACTGAATCCAACAATTCAAATACTAATTTCGTTCAGAAATGTTATCGCAGGCACACCCAGAAATAATGTTTGATCTGGGCAGCCTATGGCCCATTCCAGTTGACACATAAAATTAACCATCACAAATATTTAGAAAAACATGATTACATAGGCCTCTTTTAACCCTCTATAGAAATGTACTTATATATGTGATATATATTTATACATATATAATACACATAAAAGTTATAAAACATAACTTATACATGCTATATATACATATATAACTTTTCAGTTTATAGTTAATATTTATGTTTCAAAAGACAGTCAATAAACACATATTGAACTCTGATCTGATTTCAAGCACTGTGCTAGGCCTTTGGGGCACAGGTTGAATAAGGCATAGCCCTCCTCTGCTCACATTCTTAGTAGTAACAACATCTACCAAGGGTCTTTCATATTTTGTGTAAATAATATTTTTAATACTATCACATACCTTTGAAACATTTTTTAGGAAGTGGCATGTTATGATTACCAACAAACGTTTTGAGGTACTAAACCCTTCTCGGTTTTTGTTTAAGTTGTATTAAAATGCCTATTTAAAAGAGATTATTATAGTTCAGTGAAACTCTTTAAATACTTTCTAGAATAATCATGTATCAAAAAAGATTACTTAGTTATGTGTTTGTCATTTGCTTAACTAGTCTTCCTACATAATCTACAGCTGCTTTCCTGAATTAGCAGTTGTTATCACTAAGTTGTAATCTTCCTTCATCTCCTTTACCTGTTTCCTGCCCCATACAGTCAAACCACAAGTTCACAGCACGTTCATCTTTCAAGAGCAATCTAAAAAATCACCAGTGTTGTATCTGCACTAAGCTGGAAATAGCTCTGTTCTCCAAATTCTATGGTATTCTATCAGAACGTGTTTCACTGAGGCTTTATGTATTTCAGTGGAGCCATGTCACACGTTATGTACTAGGTGTGAGCTGCTAGGAGGCGAGAACATTTCTCACTCATATTTGAATTCACATAATACCTAACAGAGTGTCTTACACAAGGATGCATCTGAAAAGAAAATAGTTTTTGGATTAGTACATAAATTAGTAACATTTAATATTAACTCTTGGAAGTACTCTCATTCAATCACATACAAACCATTGGATAATATCCTATATGACTCTGAGAACACTCTCAATTGAATCAGAATTCAAGATTATTGGGATTTTGACATTTGTTCATTATATCTGGCTTTGGGAATACATGATAAGTTAATTGGGTTGAGAGGGATTGAGGACTTTTACTGTCATCAACAACTGTTTTCTCAAAATAATTAATTGAGAGCTGTCTCTCAAACATATTCTAAGTAAAATATAATGAAATGAGAATAGGAAATTATAATTTTTGACCACATACAGAAAAGTTAAGTTTATAATCTTAGACCTATTTTAGCAATTAATAAATTAAAGTCATGTGGGATATTTTTCTGACAAATAAGTGTAAATGGAAATTTAACTTCTTTGGAATAACTGAGTTTCCACAAGTAATGCCAATGTTTCTTCCATTTTTGGAAGACTAATACTTGACAGGCATACAAACCGGACTTTTATATTTCCCAAAAGAAGACATATGTACTTTTGGATACAGAAAATAAGTACCAGATCTTGTGTATTGTAAAGTGAAAAAAAAAAAAAAAGTTTCAATTTATTTTCTGAACCTCACTGATTACATAGAGGAAGGAAGTTAACACTTAGAGGGATACATTTTATTCCACCTTATTGGCTAGTGGCATTACATATGATCTCACATTTAATCATTAACACCTTTAAAACAAAATATATTTTTCCTGTTTCATAAATAAATAGTTGAGTTTTTGATACTTTTCTAAGGTTGAATAGCTAGTAACAGTTGGAATTAGAACCTAAATATGTCTAACTCTATATTCCATGTTCTTTCCACTTCCAGAAACTGTGATGTGTTAGTAAATGTTTAACAGATGGCTGGTGTGGGAGAGGCCTGATTTATAGCCTTGGTTGATTTTCAGGGCACACATGCTCTTGCCTTGATAAATTTCAAGCTACCAATACCACCTTAATAAAGATGGATTGACCGAAAAATTAACTCTTGGGTGCTGGGAACAACCACCTCCAGCACACTGCTACAACAAACGATTTTGTTGTGGGCAGTTATAGCATCAGGGCAAGGTCATAGAGAGGACATCAGTTGTTCCACCTGTTAATGCTGAGTCAAAATAGAAAGAAATGACATCCTAGGAGTTTGGAAAAATAAGAAATAGTGAGCAAACACCAAGTCAAAATCAAAAATTTATAGTGGTTATATACCAGGAAGAAAATAAGAGATTACATATGAGGAAACCTAGAAAATTATTTTTGTTATCTTCAGCCCATATTTCTCCATGTCCCATTGTGAGATTTTTAAATATTATATGAATGCATATCCCTCAGATCGCATAGTTTGTAATTCCAAAAACTGGAAACAATTTAAATGCCTGTCAACAGTGGAATGCACAGATGGTAATACATGGTAAAATATTCATATAATACCATACAGCAGTGGAAAAAAGTGAACTACCACACAAGTCAGCATGGATAAACCTCAAAAATATTAAAATGGAACAACATAATGGACACAAAAATACAAGCAGAGGAATTCCATTTAAATAAGTTTTTAAAATAGGTAAAACTAATCAGTGTATTCATTTGCAATGTATATGCAGATAGTAAATTCCATTAAAATAAGTCAAAGTAATGATTAACAATCAATTCTGGGTAGTGTTTTTCTGTAAGAACAGAGATGGAAGACAGAATGTGGCTTGGGTATACAAGACGCTTTTGCATGTTGCTAATATTTTATTTCTTGATCTAATGTCTGGATATGTAACTATATATTTTATTTTGAATTTTATTTGTTCTTAAAATTTGCTTATCTGTTCACACACATGTCAATACAATAATTTGCAATAATATTTTGAAGACTCAATAACAATTCTAGCCACAATTGGTAGAAAGTGCATAAAATAATTTAAATTTATTACTTTTGCTCGTGGTGTATGCATAGTGTATTGTCAGGTAAGCTGAGTGAAATGCAGTACTATATAAGACTCATAAGGGCTCTGGTTTCCTCACTTCTCTATATTTAGTGATTAGAGTGTCAAAGTACATAAAAGACACTTGACAGTTCTCAAATCTGATCCCCTTAACACTTGAACAACATATTTATAATTGGTATAAAAATATTGATATACCATTTTAAGAGCAGTCAAATATAAAATTAAACCCAAATTCAAAACAACAACAAAAAGTTCAAGAAACAGTTATTTAACATCGTAAAACCTTAAGAATGTAAACATTCTAATAAAAATTAAAATATTTGGAAAATTTGAAAATTCATTTATATTAAAACCATGTAGTACAGTAAAACGAGAAGAATTATTGAATATATACCGAAGTGTGTTATTTAACAACAGGTGTCAGTGTACTAAAAACAAAATTTTGTGCTTCTAAGACAGTAGTTTTATAATAATCATATATCGTTATACATAAAACTAAAATAGGGATAAGATAAATCAAGCAGAGAAAAACCAATATAAACATCAATGTGCATAGTAATAATTGAATATGATATTTTTATTAATGGTAAATCAACTATATATATAAGACCCATAACAGATCATTTGAATTAGTAGAACTGGATAAAAAGTATGCATATTTTGAACTCAATTAATTATCAATATTAATTGCTAATACAGTTTAAAATTATTTAATTATTTATTATTGCTATACATTGGATACTGGACCTTACACAACCTAGAGAGCTCACATTTAAGTAGTGACAATGTATACATTAAACAGAATTATAATATCAAAATTGAACTAATAGTGTAACTGAAAAGTATTAAGTAGGGCTGTGGGTACATACAGAAGAATTTGCAAGAAAGATAATGTTGCCTTCTTTTATAAAAAATTTTATTTAGTATTTTCTCATAAAACATTAAGATAACATTTTTCAAATTATTAAGAGAATATATTACCCATTATTCCACCAAATATCATCACTAAAACCTATATTCTACAATCTTTTGTATACACGTTTTAACATTTTAATAATGAGGTAATCTGTATTTGAGACCTACTTTATTCATCTAATATTAAAATAAAGCGTTTTATGAATATCTTTGGGAAATAACTTAAAGTACTCTTTATTTGAATCCGTTTTGACAAGTACAATTACTGTTTCCAAGGATCTACATGTTTTAGACCCTGTTACAGATTGCTGATTTAAAGATTTTTACCAATTCATGACATTAGAAATACGAGTGCGTCTATTATACAGAATACGTTTTACCTTCTGAAGAACAATTATTTCTTTGATACAGCACTGCTTTGCAGATTGATTTGTACCCTATTATCAGAGACATTGAAAATACTTTCAAAAGTATGTTGACTGATTAGATTTCTTCTTTTATGTAGTATTCGATTATGTTCTTTTCTACTTTATTGGTGATTTGTTTATACATGTTGTAAGATCTGCACAACGAAGAAGTTAACTAGCTAAAACATCTTTGCAGAGAAATAGGGAAGGAAAAAAATTAATCATTTTAACAAATGGACTAAACATATTGGTTTTCAAGTTACTAATCAAGCCCATATAATATATAATCCATCCCACATCTGTTTATTTGTGATAATAAGAAAATATTATTAAAACTTATTCTATAAGAACATATGAAAGGAGTTTCCTAACTCCTAACTCTTACTATAGTTGAGACTCTTAATGTAGTTTTCAAATAACAAGGATAATAAACAGTAGAGAGCAGTGAAAAGGGAATGAAGACAAGAGAGGTAACATTACCAAAAGGCCCTATCACAATCTTAACACCAAGGACAGAATATTGCAACAAGTCACTTACGATAGTAAAATAAACTCATTCTAATGTATTTGTCCCAATGTAATATTACTGTCTTTGTTTTGTAGGCATGTATCCTCAAAAGAGAAAGAAAGTGACTTGTGAAAGAAGGAGTATTGTTCAGTAAAGCCAAATTGTGGTTGATTGCCAACTCAAAATTTTGTACTAACATTATCTATAAAAATTGTGTTTGGTTTTATTTCACTGTGAAACCCATTTTTTAAATATACATATTGTTATATTTTTGTATTATATTAATGACAGATGAATTATTTTGAGTCTTTTGTACCCATTTTATAAAATTTTCCATTTCACTGATTTCTGGCATTAATTTGTATTATTTCTTACTTCCTAGTTTCTTGGAGCTTACATTGTTCCTTTTTCTTTAGCTCTTATGGTGACAGTATAGGTAATTGATTTTCAATTTTAGTATTTTAATATATGCATTTAAACTATAATATTCTTTTAAGTATTTTGTAGTAGAATTTTACAGCCTTTGATAGATCATATTGTTATCCATAATCACTTCAAATTATTTATTAATTTCCATTGTAATATCTTCTTGGACCAATGAGTTACTTTGTTTCATGTAAATATTCAAACATTTACTTATTTTTGTCTTTCAATAATAGAACCATAATTTAATTCATAGTTATCAGAAAACCTTTACTACATTAATTTCAAACTTTTGCTATTTTGCAGATGTATTGATGACACAACAGTACATCTTTAAAAATTTACTGTATGCATTTTCTGGTTATTGATTGCAGTGCTCAGTATGTCACTAGAACAAACCGGTTACTTTTCTTGTTCAAATCTTATATATAGCTAATAATTTTTTTGACAACTTGTCTACCACTTATAGAATGAGGTATATTAAAATTTTCAAACATTATCATGGATTTGTCTATCTGTACTTTTGTTTTGGTCAGCTTTTTAAATATGATTGATGCCAACTTATAAACAGTGTATAAATTTATAGTTGCATAAACTTCCTTTTAAATTGATTTTTATACGCTTATGAAATGTCCATCTCCCATAATAGCTCCTGTATATCTTTTCCAATCATTTTATTCTGAATTTATCTGAGTTGTTTTTCTTCAACTTTTATTTTAAGTTCTGGGGTAAAAGTTCAGGATATGCAGGTTTGTTACATAGGTAAATACGTGCCATAGTGGTTTGCTGCACAGATCAACCCCATCACCTATGTATTAAGCCCAGCATAGCAGTTTTTCTTGATGTTCTTCCTCCCCCTTCCACAATGGCCCCATAGGGCTGGACAGGCCCCAGTGTAGTGTTTCCTTCTCCGTGTGTCCATGTGTTCTCATCGTTCATCTTCTACTTATAAGTGAGAATGTGCAGTGTTTGGTTTTCTGTTCCTGTGTTAGTTTGTTGAGGATAATGGCTTACAGCTGCATCCATGTCCCTTCAAAGGCTTACAGCTGCATCCATGTCCCTTCAAAGGATTTGATCTTGTTCCTTTTTATGGCTGCATAGTATTTCATGGTGTATATGTACCATATTTTCTTTATCTAGTCTATCATTAATGGGCATTTGGGTTGATTCCATATTTTTGCTATTGTGAATATGCACCCAATTTTAATACAGCTTCTATTAGAAATCATAGACTGAAAATCTCAAAATGTCCTCCTAATACATCAAGGAGGATATTAATGTAAACTGTTGATAATTCTATACATATTTATCTACTCTTAAATTACTAGCAAAGGAGAATCTACATATAGAAGAGATCACTTATTTTCATGTGTGAGAAAAAAGAAGTGATAGCAAAGCTTACAGTTATGTAAATATTATTGACAACAAAGTGAACAAATTGTCCATCTATAGATATGTTGATTATGTTGTAGTTGCGAGTATCATAATCAGAATATTGCCATTTTTTTCTCATGGATCATAGAGCAAGATATAGACAAATAAACATTTTGGCAGGAAATAAGCAAGTACATCTGGATCACAACAGCATTGTCCTGGTATTAAAATTAGTTTTCACTATATATTTTCTACAATTGTATGAAAATCCTTGTTTTTCCATAATAAAGGTAAATTTCAATGAATGGCTTTCCCTAATTTTATAGCTATCCAATGTCAAAGCAACAAACTGAACATTGCAAAACCTAGCCCAAAACCCATGTTTGGTTTGGTTTATGCAGTGCTAATTTATTTTTATTAATCAATTATATTGCTGATCCCAATGTGGAATGTTTTCAAAATACATAAAAATATAAATACAAAATAAACATAATCTATTATTCCACTACCTACAGTCATTCACTACTAATGTGCTGGCATATTTCCTTTGAACCTTTACATATATAATTTTATACATAGTTGATAAGAATGTTTGTATATTTTACCCATTTATTTTAAATCTCTCTTAAAAGCCTGATATCACAATACTCTTTCTACAAAACAAAAACAAAGTTAGATTAGTTTTATAGGATATTTTCAGTGGTCTATAGTTAAGCTGAAGGAGACATTTCTAAGTAGTTCATACACTTCAACAGTAACTGAAAAACCTTTATTCCAATTTACTTTATTAAAGTCAAGTGGTTGACTCATATTTGGATCGCATTCGTGCATTCATAGAGTTATTAAATGATAGGATTGGTATTTGCTGCTGATCACTTTGGATAAAATAATTCTAATGTCTTCATTATTATAACAGCATTTAATCTGTTAGGATTTTTTGGAGTTTTCTGTCTGAAGTTAGGTCATAAAAATTTGTGTTCCAGTGAGTAAAGTACCTAAGTATGCATAATTACCTTAATTATTCATTGGAAGTTAAATGTTTTAAACTTTTCTCTAGATCTACAAATTGTCATCTATGTATTTTGATCCCATGTCATGATGGATTACTATTCAAATAATTGATCAATAACTCATAGTTTCCCGGGTAGTAGAAATATGAGTGACTTATAAACTGAAATTACAACTTGTTGCAATGTGAATCATCTCAATTCTAAATTGTGTGTGTGTGTGTTTCCAAATTCTTGTCTTTGAAATGTTGTGAATTATTGGATGAACCAGTGAAATTATTTTTTGATGCCCATTACATAGTACCAACCTTCATGGCACAACTTTCGGGTGAAAAAAAAAGAGAAATAAAACAAAATATAATAATGTTACCAATAAAAAATAATAGACTATTTGGTATGAAAGCCAAATTTATTTGCTAACTAAACCTTAAAATTAGAAAAAAATACTTACCTGTTCATTGGCAACTTTGGAGCAGTGCTTCCCCATCTGAAGGATGTGCCCCAATAATATTGAAGGTCTGATCTAAGAAATGACTCCTGCTCTGGGCAGATAGCTTGGTCCCAAAGAAAAACTACAAAACTGAGCTGAATATAAGCAATCATTTTATTTCAAATAAATCAATGATACTTAATTTTTACATGTAACTTGCAGAAAGAATGATTAAAATGGAAAACGGTGTTCGGGAGTGCTACACCAAAAAACCATTGTCCACTTGGAAAGAAACGAAATGTGAAAGTAAGCATTCTCTTAGCAAAACATATAAACATACACACACATAAACATTATGTAACATGAACATGTTCCGATTGTATTAAAACTTTTAAAAAATACCATTGTAAAAACAATGTTCCATTAAAAGGATGTAATTTATAATTCACTTAACCAATTACCCCCATAACATCGATGATTTTGGATGATAACCAGTTTAAATTACATCTGTTTCTCTCCCTAATCATACATTTTCCAGTTATGTAGTAATTCTTGGCACAGTCATTCGCCTGTGCCTTACAGTCACTTTCTCCTCTGTCTAGGTAGGCACTCTAGTGAAATGAAATTAAACTTTTTTTCTGAAATAATAAAGCAGTTTGATATTATTCACTCCTCAATTTCATAATCTTTTAAATCTAAGTCCATTACATTTTTATCTGCTTTTAACATACTACTTATGTATTCTTTTGAGAAAGCATCCTGATTCTCACTTCAGTTACTTATGATTTAAATTTGCATACTGTCTTTCTTCTGAAAAGCTTATAGTGTTGAATAAAAACACTCTCAACTTTCATTAAACATCTGTCACAATCCAGTGCTAAAAAGCAGCAGGAAGCTTTACAACAATAACTAAAGAAATATGTTGAAAAAAATAAATAAAGGGTAATAAGAAGAAATTTATAATACCATCATTCAGAGCCCTCTGATCTAGCTGGAAAATAATTTTTAACTATGAATATTGAATATTGAATAATGTTAAATGTATTTCTTACATATAATTCATTTTCTTGAGAAAGTTAAATAGGTGATTCTGAATATCATGTGTAATTTCTTACATCAGCAAATTCAACCCTTTATGTAAAATTCCTACATATTTATATTCTTACGTCCATCAATGGAGACTACGCCATTCATTTCTCAGTGCTGAAAGTAAAAAGTGAGTTGACTAGGTTGGCTAGGCAGTGGCAGTGGGGGCATAGTGTTTAAATCTCTATTTCCATAAGCAGATATTGAGGAATTTGGGTAAAAATAAGATAGCCATGAACAGTTAAAAAAATTGAGTGAAAAGTATTCATCAAAAGAAAGAAGCCTGTATGTTAATAACTATTTGGGAGGACCTGAAAGAAAATCCAAGTGGTTTACAGTTCTGAGAGTAAGAGAACTCTGAAATATTAGCTGCTACCAAACTGAGAGGTCACGGAGCTAATTTCAACAGAATAATCTGGCAACACAGCCAAATCCAGGTCAGGCTTTATCAAGCTCCCATTTATGGAAAAAGGCAAGAAGACTACGGAAGGGTTGAAAAATACCAGAATATTCCGTAACGGAGGGACTTTCGTATTAGTCAAATGAGGCACCTTTTTAAAATAAAAATTAGCAGTGAGAAGAAACTGTTCAGAGTAGAAATTCCATCTAAAATATGGACTCATTGGTCAGAGGAAGAGAAGTGTCATAAGATAAAAAAGAATACTGTGCTAGATAAGAAGCATAAAGCCCAGAAACAAAATATTTTATGATAATAAAAACAGGATAATGTAATTTAGAAATGTAATCAAAGTATAAATAAAACCACATCTACTACAATTCAAAAAACTTAGAAGTTAGATAGTTTGTTTTAAAAGGGGGTAACTTAAGGGCTGATAGTACTCAGGGAAGAGTCAGAAATGACAAAAGGATTGATTCTGACATTGAATGTTAAACTAGAAAACACAAGAGAATAAATAAATGCCACAGATATCATTATGAAATAAATAAGAGATGGAAAGGAGAAAAATAAAATGAAGATTTTTAAAAATGATATTGTAAAAGGTGATGGTCAAAGAAGATTGGTAGTGAAAGACCAATCTCTATCTCCAGTTATAGAGATAATTGGAGTCTCCCATAATGGAAAAGAAAAGCACTGTAGCAGAAAAAAAAATGTTAAAGTGTATAATTAATGCATATACTCTGAAATAAAATATGACTCAAACCTATGTATTAGGATGGCAAGCACACAAAAGGAAAAATATCCCAGAATGGGGAAAACCAAAATGTGTTCTAGTAATTCTGTTAAACTCTAAAGTAATACTTAGACTGAAAAATAAAAGGATACATCCATTTATAAGGATTAGCATCAGACATGTACATGAGAAAGATAAAGAGACCGAATCACATGGTAAGTATTTTTCTCTCTGATACAATTTGGACTCTGGAAATCACCTGTCAGAAGCAAAAAAATAATAATAATAACACATACACACACACACACTCATACACACACACACACACACACACACACAGTTGGTCTAACAGAAAAATCCAGTACTATGCTGTGAAGAAGAGAACTCCTTAAAGATGTTCAGAAACATTAAAAGGCAGAATGAATCAATATATAATAGGCAAATTGAAATAAGAGAAATGCATTCAAACTGCTAAACCCAGCAATATGACTTTCAGGTATATGCTCAACCGATATGTGCACCAAAAAACATACGCAAGATTGACTATGGAATATTGAACATTGTAATGCTCAGTTGAAAAGAAACTATTTGTGAAAGCAAAAATTTCAAAACAACAAATATTTCTGACAACATTGTAATGATTAAACAAATTTGATGTATTTTCAGAATAGAATACTATAACGGAATGATAATAAACAAATTATTACTACACATATAAATAGGATTAGAATCTTATAATCTTAAGCCAAAATAACCAGACATAGGACTATACACTATATAACTGAATTTGTATAAAATTCAAAAAATGCAAACCAAGATTATGATGATAAAATTCCAGAAAGCATTTAGATTTTAAGAGGGATGATGACTGGATGTATACAGAAATGGGGGGCGGGGGGTGGCTTTTTGTTGCTGGCATTGTTCTTTTTTTAATTTAATGTTGTTTACACAGGAAGATTTACTTTGTAGAAATTCTTTGAGGTAGAACAATCTGAGCATTTTTTCGATTTATATGGTTTATTTAGTCAAAAGTTGTATTTATTGACACTCAGCTATTAGGAACATAAGATGTAATTTTAGACATTAGAAGTCTCCATTTTCATACACCAATGACATCAGAGTATATGGTTGAAAGTGCGTGTGTGTGCATGTGTTCCTGTGTGTGTGTATTGTGTTGGGCTTATACATGTGAGATTAAGAAATGTAAGGAATGAAAAGGGTTTCTATCCACTGATCCCTTGAACATGTATAGTTTAGTGATACAAGTTCTGATAAATAAATAAAATAAAGTAATAAAGTAATACTAATAAAGTATTAGATAAATACTACAAGTAAGGTTAAAAGGTCTAATATGTGTTTGATATTAGGAAATAATGATTTTAAAGGTTCTTTTACTTTTTATTAAGTACAATGTTAGCATACACTAAGATAGAAAATATTAATTAATAAATTTTATGTGCTCATCATTCTTCATCAAAAATAAACAGTTCACCAGTCTTATTTCATCTGGGACCCCTACATTTGTCTGTATTTAGGAGAAACTACTATAAATTATTTTAATAAATATTTCAGAATTTGTATGTGCTATATTTTATTTTAGATAAATATCATGATATGTGTTGCTTAGCTCATTAACAATAAACTCTTGATATTATCTAATATTGACAAGGCTTAGTGGCTCAGGCATGTAATCGCAACACTTTGGGAGGCCAACGTGGGAACAAAGCTTGAGTCCAGAAGGTCAAGATTAGCCTGGACAAAATAGCGAGACCTCATTGCTACAAAAAATAATTTTAATTAGCCAACCGTGTTAGTGAACACCTGTAGCCCTAGCTACTTGGGAAGGCTTGCTTGAACCCGAGTTTGAGGCTGCAATGAGCTATGGTCACATCACTGTGCTTTAGCCCAGGTGACAGAGCAAGACCCTGTCTCAAAAATAAAATGTATAATTTTTTTTTAAATCAATACTTAGAATATATTCAAGTTTTAGCAATAGTCTCAAAACAGTATATTTATAGTTTATTTGTTTCAGTTGAGATGCAACAAAATGGTTGTTTGGGCTCTTGTTGTTGTTGTTGTTGTTTTTCTGTAACAGTCCTATTCATCTCTTTAGCGTATTTTCGCCATTGATATTCACAGGGAAACTAGGACGTTTGTTTTGCAAAATATACCAAACCCTGGATTCAGCCAAATACTCCATTATGACTTAATTTTTATTTTATTCTATATATTTCCTGTACATTGACATCTATATAAATAAATATTCAATTAAATTCAGGTTTAAATTTTAGGCAAAATGCTTCATAGATTTTCTATAACATTTTTATTACAACACATTGTAGAATACATAACATGTATTTCTCCACTATTATTGATGCCAAGATTAATCAATAAGTCCAGGTATTATCAATATGATCATTATTAAATACACCTTCAACTTTTCATGTCACTATTTTAATACTCAGTACTAATGACTCATTTATCTATTAGAATAGCTAAGCCAAAATTCTTCTATAATGAAAAAAGATCATTTACTGAGTTTTCTTGCTTACATTGAAAAAAATATTATTCAGGAAAGCCATTTGACTTGTTTCTCTTTTTAAAAACGTCAATACTCAGATTATTGAGTTGATCTACTAACAGATTTTGAGACAGATAATGATCATGGGGGTGGGTGTTAATATGAATTCATTGATTTTTAAAAAGTTATTCTTTATTTTAAAATTAATTTAGATTCACATGCACTTGTAAGAAACAACACAGAAAGATCACATATACTCAGATTCCCTCACTGGTAGCAATTTGAAAAACTAGAATAGAGTATTACATTCAGAAGACTGACATTGCAACAGTCCACTGATTTTATTCACATTCTCTGGTTTTACTTAAAGTTGGCTTTGTGTGTTAGTTCCATACATTTTGGTCACATATGTACATTTGTGTATCCACCATCGCATTAAAGATAAGGAATAGTTGCACCACCACATGTATTCTCAGACTGCCCTCTTGTCAGCATAGTTACATTCCCTGCTTCTCCCTCTCCCTAAACCCTGGCAACCAGTAAGTGGCTTTCTATGTCTACAATTTTACCTTTAAAATGACGTTATTTAAATAGAATCATATAGTATGTAATCTTTGGGATTGCTTTCTTTTTCCCCACACAGAATATTCCCTAAAAATACATTCGAGTTATTGCATGTATTAATAATTCCTTCTTTTTACTGCTGAGTCTTATTCCATGGTATGCATGTACTATAGCATGTTTAATTAGTCCATTGAAGGATATCCGTGGTACTTCTAGGTTTGAGCTATTAGTTGACTATTAATAAAAATGCAATAAATACTCACATACAGATTTGTAATGTAAACTTAATTTTTCAGTTCTCTGGGATGAATGCTTGGGTGTCATCCTATGGTATTTCCATGTTTAGTTTTATGAGAAACGAGCAAACTGTTTTCCTGAATGGCTACATCATTTTATATTTCTACCAGGAATTTATGAATGATCTAGTTTCTCTGCATTCTCACTAGCATTTGGTGCTGTGATTATTTTTTATTTTATCCATTCTATTAAATATACAAATACATCTTATTTTGATTTTAATACTTAATGAATTAAGTATATTTTCATATGCTTAGTTACAACATGTGGATTCTCTTTGATGAAATGTCTAATTTCCCATTTTAAATTGAATTTTTAATGAAGAATTTTAATAGTTCTTATATTGTAGATACTGTTTCTTTGTCAGATATGTGGTTTACAAAAATTTTCTCCCAGTTTGTAGTTAGTCTTTTTTCCCTCTTCACAGGTTCTTTCACAGAGCAGTCGGTTTTCTTCTTTTTAATTTTTTGGATTGTTAGTTTGGTTATCCATCCAGGAATATGAAGGCATAATTGACAAATAAAAATTACATGTATTTATGGTATATAGCCTGATGTTTTGATATATGTTTACATTGTGAAGTGATTAAACCAAGATACTTAACGTATCTATCACATCACATATATTTTATGTGATGAGAACATTTAAGACCTACTCTCTTAGCAATTTTCAAACATACGAAACATGATATTCAACTATGTCATCTTGCTGTGCAATACTCTCGAGAACTTATTAACCCTAATAGTTTTTAATTTTGATGGTGTCCACTTAATTAATTTTTCTTGTAGTGGATTGTGTTTTTGGTGTCAAGTCTAAAACGTCTGCCTAGTCCTTGATGTAGAAGGTTTTCTCCTATTTTTTCTAAGATTTTTATAGTTTTCTGTTTTACAATTTAATTCCCTAATCTATCTCGAGTTGATTTTTGAATGAAGTGTGAGACTTAAATTGAGGCTTGTTTTATTTTATTTTGCCTATGGCTGTGCAATTATTTTAACATCATTTATTGCAAAGGTTATCCATACTTATATAATTACTTTTGCTCCTTTGTAAAAAGTCAATCAGACATATTTATATGGGTCTATTTTCGAGTTATCTATTCTGCTCTATTGATCTATATGTCTCTCTATCAATATGGCACTATAATTATAATGATAGGTATAAAACAAGTACTAAAGTTAGATGGAGTCATTCTTTTACTTTATTCTATTTATCAAGATTGTTTTAGCTATTCTGAGGTTTCTTTCTGTATAAAATTTAAAAGCAAGTTGTTTTATGTCTACAAAAGTAACATAGTGGGATTTTGATAGGACTTTTGTTAAGCTTATAGATTAATTTGAGAAGAACTAAAATATTTATTAAGCTGACTCTTCCAATTCATGCAGATGGTATACCTCTTTATTTGCTTAAGTCTTACTTAATTTCAGTCATCTATTTTTGTAATTTTCAGCATACGCAACCTATACCTATTTTGCTAAATGTATATCTGACAAGAATTTTAAAGTAACTGTCATAAAATGCACTCAAAAACAATTAAAATCATACTAAATTAAATAAAATACCATATTCAGTGAAAACATAAGCTGTAAAAGGAACCAAATTCAAATCATAGAACCTAAAATACAACAAACACAAAAAACCTTTTAAAAGCTTACTGGATGCATTCAACAGTAGAATAGAAGTTACTGAGAGTAGAATTAGCTTGCAGGAGACTGGATCAATAGGGTTTACTCAATCTGAGCACAGATAAAAAACAGATTGCAGGAAAAATAAACACAGCCTCAGTCTAAGAGATCTGTTAGGTAGCAACCAAAAATTCCAACATTCATATGATTGGATTCCCAAAATAGCAAAGAAAGATACTGGAGTAAAAAAGTACTCAATGAAACAACGGCAGAAATATTCCCTAATTTAGTAAAAAGGCATAAATCTTTAACTTCAAGAAAATGAACAAACCCCAAAGAGAATAAACTAAAAAAATCCACACCAAGACAGATTATAATTAATCTTCTGAGAACTAAAAACAAGGATCAAAACTTGAAGGCATTCAGAGAGAGATGATGCATTATTTACAGAGGCACATCAATTTGAATAGCAACCAATTTCTCAACAACAATCAGGTGGCCAAATGGGAATGGAACATTATTCAAGTGCTGAAAAAAATGAACTATTAACAGCAAATTCTGTATACATTGAAATTATCCTTCAGAAATTAAGGGAAATGACATTTTCACTCTAAAGAAACATGTATCACTAGCATACACACTACCACAAAATTTTAAATTATAGTTTTTAACCAGAAAGGAAATAATACAAGAAAGAGACATGGAGCATTAGGAAGACACAGGAAAAAAAAAAAAAAAAAAAAAAAAAAAAAGAAAAGAATAAATATTGGTAAATACAATAAGTAGACTTCTCATGAGTTTTTTTAAATTAAATGTAGGATTAAAATGAAATGTATAACACCAACTGACATTCAAGATCATAATATTTGTTAATACCTGTGGACTAATAAGTCAGCGACATATGCACATTGTGATCATCAGAAAAATCCCTCTTAAAACTGTACAAGGTGATGCATTTAAACATAAAAATAAGTCAAGATGAAACCCTGAAAGATGGTCAAGTAATCCGTGAGAATGCAAGAAAAAAGAAACAGAGGAATGAGATGATTAAACCCTACTGTAAGCCCTAACATAATAATCATCAATAATTACCTTAAAAGTAAATGGTTCAATTATTTGTTGTAATACAACAATGCAAAATGTAGTACAGGGAAAGGCAAAGTGGATAAAATAATAATAAAAGTAAATTCCACCCCTTAACTACATAAGCAACTCACTTCAATTTCAACACAATAGGTAGTTTGAAAATAGAGATAGAAAAATATACCCCATGGAAACATTTATCAAAAAAACACAAGTGACTGAGTTCCCTAACATCAGATAAAATATACTTTAGAGCAAAGAAAATTACCAGGAGCAGAGAGGAACATACATACTGATAACAAGATCAATCCACAAAGATATAATTGTTCTAAATGTGTACACACAAAAGAATCCCAAAATATAAGAATCAAAAACTTTGTGCTACTATATTACTACAAAATTTAAAAGTAAAATATTACTACTAAAATTAAAACCACTGTATGTATCTTTATATTTTATTATGATGCTGTTTCTCCATAGAAAAATCTAAAATAGAATATAGTACAAACTGTAGCACTATTTTTCACTTCACATACATATTTCCCTGGGTATGTTTGTAACACATTGATATATAATTAGATTTATTTGTGTTAAAACATATTCAGACTTCAGAGATTGCTAGCTTTTTTCTTGATTTGTTTATATTTAATTAAGTTTGAGATTATAATCAACCTGTAGATTGACAATTTCTTATGATCAAATTTTTCAGTACATGAACATGGTGTATCTCTTATTCAATTTGTCATTAGTCATTAATATTTTGTTTTTTAAAAATAAACCTTATGCATACTATATTTTTCAGTTTATTTATATTTCAAGAGTTTAGATTCTATTTCCAGTGGTATTAGTTTTAAAATCCTTATATGTTCGTTGCAGATATATAGAAATGGAATTGATCATTGTATAGTAAGTAATTTTTATTCATTGGCTGATAGATTCACTTACTTTTTTCAACATTTTTTCTGTATTTTGTTTTAGATTGTTTCAGTTATAATTTTGTTGTCAATAAATAATGGAAATTTTACTTATATTTTTACAACATTTTTATTACGTTCTTGTAGTTTTATTTTTAATGTCATCGCGCGAGCTAATATACAAATGTCATAAAATATGAAGTAGAGCACGCTTGTTGACTATGGGCATCTGCTAATCATTCCAGATAGAAAATAAACTTCAGTAATTCCCCATTATATATGTTTTTTCTGTGGTTTTCTAGTAGTGTTTTAGAAAATAAATTCCCTTTCTATTTCTGATTTGTAATTTTATGGTTTTTATCTTAAATGAATGTTGAGATTTATCAAATACTTTTCATATCTATTCATATGAATACATGCTTAATTCCTTTTTATTGTAATAATAAGTTATATTAAAATTTTTAAAGCTAAATAAACATACTCTACTGGAATAAACCCATACTGGACATTATGTGGTAACTTAACATAGCAGGATTTGATTCCATAATATTCTGTTCAGGAGTTTGACATGTAAATTACTGATGAAAATTACTGTGTAAATGTGGTTGTCTGTTAAATCTTTGTCAGGTGTAATCATACAAGTATGATGGGTTGAATTGTGTCTCCCTAAATTTTATAGGTTGAATTCCACACTCCTAGTATCTAAGAATGTAGTTGTATTTAAAGATAGTGTTTCTAAATCAGTAATTAATTTAAAATATGGTCATTGGGTTGGCCCCAATCAAGTGTGACTGATGTCCTTATAAGAAGAGGTAATTAACACAGACACACATGGAGGAAAGACCATATAAAGAGAAAGGGAGAAAACAGCCATTCTACAAGCCAAGGAAAGAGTGCTCAGAAGAAACTCACCCTGATGGTACCTTAATCTTGGACTTCTGTTTCCAGAATTGCAAAAAAAAAAAAAAAAGTCTGTTGTTTAAGCCATGTAGTCTGTGACATTTTGTTACAGCAGTCCTAACAAACTAATACAACTATTTTACGTGAACTCCTAAAACGTGTTATGAAATGTCTTTAATATGGTTTGGCTGTACCCTCCCCCCACAACATACACACAAATCGCATCTTGAATTGTAGCTCCCATAATTTCCACTTGTCTTGGGAGAGACCCAGTGTGAGATTATTGAATCATGGGGCTGGGTTTTCCCATGCTGTTCTTGTGAGAGTAAATAATTCCCACAAGATCTGAGGGTTTTATAAAGGGCAGTTCCCCTACACACACTCTCTTGCCTGCCGCCATGTAAGATGTGCCTTTGCTCCTCCTTCTCTTTCTGCAGTGATTGTGAGGCCTCCCCAGCCATGTGGAAATGTGACTCCATTAAACCTCTTTTTCTTTATAAATTACCCAGTCTTGGGTATTTCTTCATAGCAGTATGAAAATGGACTAATACAGTTTTTTTGTTTGTTTGTTTGTTTTTTGAGACAGAGTCTCGCTCTGTCGCCCGGGCTGGCGTGCAGTGGCCGGATCTCAGCTCACTGCAAGCTCCGCCTGCCGGATGTAGTCCATTCTCCTGCCTCAGCCTCCCAAGTAGCTGGGACTACAGGTGCCTACCACCTCGCCCGGCTAGTTTTTTTTTTTTTTTTTTTGTATTTTTTAGTACAGACGGGGTTTCACAGTGTTAGCCAGGATGGTCTCGATCTCCTGACCTCGTGATCCGCCCGTCTTGGCCTCCCAAAGTGCTGGGATTACAGGCTTGAGCCACCGCGCCCGGCGTTTGTTTGTTTTTGTTTGTTTCTTTCTTTTTAAATTTTCTCTAAGAGTGGGTATTGCAATCTCTTGATTCTGTCTTTTGAGGTGTTTCCTTTCTTCTTGTGTTTAGTTTGATAAACTGTGTTTTTCATGAAATTTGTTCATTTTATCTACCTACTAGAATTTACTTGCATAAAATTGCTTCAAGGTGCCATTTGCTTTTCCTTTTATTGGTTGAAGATCTGTAGTGATGCTCATCATTTATTATTAATTTTGGTAAATTTGTGTTTTCTCTCTTGTTTATCTGATTGGTCAGTTTATTGGACTTTTCTTAAATGAACCAGCCATTAATTTAAAAAAATATATTATTAATATGTCTTCTATTTTATTGGTTTCTATTGTTATCTTTACTATATACTCTGTTTGTGTTAGGTATACTTGTTTTTTTTTTTTTGTTTGTTTGTTTGTTTGTTTGTTTTGGTTTCTTAATGTCAGAGCTTATATCTTTGATTTTAAATGTGTCAATTCAAATCAGCATAGAAAAATATAACATTTCCTATAACCACTACTTGTGTTGCACCTCATATATTTTGAACATTTGTCTTTTCATTATTATACAGTTCAAACACGTTTTTATGTCACTGTTGAAACAAACGTGTATTTGTTGATATTAATTTTCTAATATTTAGATATTTGAAATGCCACTAGCATATTAGGTAAAATATTTAAGTATGAACTAAGCCAATTAAAAATTGAGATTCAGGAAGAGATATTAAAAGATTGGTTTGGATTGAAGAAAAAATGGATAAGTTTGGTGGGACCTAGGGTGATCTTAAACTTGTTTAACGAAGTATAATAGAGAATGAAAGGTTTGTAACAGTACAGAGATGGGTTAAAAGAAAAGATTCTTGTCCTGAGTACTGCCAATAATTCAAAAACAAAACGCTCAGTTAAATGAAACTACAGGCAATTAAGTAATGGATTGCTAAACCACTAGGCAGTAATTGTATACTCAAGAATATTGGTCAAGCATAAATATATAGTATCAACTACAATCTGGGAGAAATGACATCTGTTAGTAGAGATTCTGTTTTATCTAAGTTAGATAGTCATATACAGACCATTTTATAATAGTGTAAAGAATAGCAAAATGTATGTATATAGCAAATACTTTTCTATGTCTCGTATACTCCTATGCATTAGAATTATACTCCTTACCATACAAATTTGTTTATGTATGATAAAAACAGAAATTAATGACACTGAATTCTATTTTGAAGCAAACTATTATATATCTACAATGCAGGCTTTTTTCTCTTCAAATGTCCTATCTTTAAGGAAATGTATTGCTCATGTTTGTATCAACTCAACATTATGCCTTATGGCACAAAAGTGCTAATGAAACACAGCCACATATAATATTTTTACTTATATGAATATAATTTTCTTGAGGCTGTGCTGACCCATTGAAATTAATCTTATTTAAAATCCAATATTATGCTTTGAAAATAAATGTAAAGCTTCAGTTCTTTTACCAAATTATCTTTTGTATATATAGATTATATAACTTTAATTACATTTATTATTTTGTCTTCTGCTGCTGACCAAAGCAGAAATGAATGTAATTCTTATGTTTTCAAAGACACATAAATGAAATACATGTTTGATCACTTATTCAAATACCATTATATGGGAAATGAGTACTTATTAAATCTAGGGAGAAAATTCGTTTTACTTTCTCTTCAGAACAGGTCACTCATAACTAGTTAATACATTTTATTCTTCACATTCATTTTATGCAGTTTTCTTACCATTTACTTTCTCAACTCGAAGCTTTCTGCTTGTAGACACAAACACATGTCCTCACATAAACACAGACATGAACGCACAGAAAACAGACTGATTGTGGAAACTTAAATAAATAGAGGTATATTCAACAGGAGCCATGTGAGGTCCATTTTTATTGGTATTTCTCTCAAGAAAAAAATAAAGTGGTATACTTTTCATATAGTCAAATAATTTTAATTTAAAAAAGGAAGCATATTTTCTTTTGCCCATTAAAAATATATTATTTTCCTATATTTTATTGTAATAAAATATACATATCATAAACTATATCATCTTAACTATTTTCACGTGTACAGTTCAGTGTATTAAATATATTCTTAATGTGAGACCATCACTATCATTCATCTCTAAAAATCTTTTCATCTTATAAAACTAAAACTGTATACTCCCTGGTTTTCCTTCTCCCTAGCCCCAGAAAACTATCATTCAACTTTCTGTCTCTATGATTTACCTCATATATGTGGACTCACACAGTATTTGTAACTGGCTTATTTCACTTAGGTGACCTTAAGATTCATCCTTGTTGTAACATATGTCCAAATCTGCTTCTTTTTTAAGGCTGAATAATGTTCCATTGTATATACATACCACAATTTGCTTTTCCATTAATCCATCAATAAGACACTTGGTTTGGTTCCATCTTTTGGCTACTGTGAATAATGCTGTTGCAGATAATTAGGTGTACAAATATCTCTTTAAGATCTTTCTTTCAATTCTTTTGGGCATATACTCAGAAGTGAAATTGCTGAATTCTATGGTAATTATATTTATTATTATTTTTTTGAGAAAACACCATACTTGTTTTCTTACTGGGTGTGCCATTTTGCATTTCCACAAGCATTGCAGTTTCTCAGTGTTTTCTTCAATAGTTGTTATTTTCTGGTTTGTTTGATAGTACCCATCATGATGCTTACAAAGTGGTATTTCATTGTAGTTTTGATCTGCATTTTCTTAATAGTGATATTGAGTATATTTTCATGTACTTATTGGACATTTCCATTATCTTGCTTTGAGAAATGCCTATTTAAGTTTTTTGCCAATTTTGGAATTGGGTTGTTTGCTTTTGTTGTTGTAGAGTTTTATAAGTTCTCTATATATTCTGGATATTAATTCCATACCAGAAAATATTTTTCCCATTCATCTAATGGACAGAGATAATTTTACTTTTTCCTTTCCAATTCAAATGCATTTTGTTTATTTTTGTTGCCTGATGTCTCTGACTAGAACTTCTAGTGCTTCGAAGTGATTAGTCTGAGCATCCTCGTCTTGTTCCCTCTTAGAGAAAAAGTTGTTAGACATTCCTCATTGAGTATGATGCTTCCTGCCTGTTTTTCTATTTGGCTTTATTACTTGAGGTAGTTTCCTTCTAAAAATAGTTTGCTGAGTATTTTTCCCATGCAAGGATGTTGAGTTTTGTCAAATGATTTTTTCTGCATCAATCAAGATAATTATGTGTTTTTTTCTTTCATTTATTTTGTTTATGTCTTGTTACATTTATAGATTTTCATAAGTTGAACCATTTTTGCATTCCAAGAATAAATCCTCCTTGGTCATTGTGTATAATCCTTTTAATATTCTGCTGAATACCAGTTTCATAGTATTTTTTGAGAACTTTTATATTTATATTTTTAAAGAGATATTGGTATAGTTTTCTTATAGTGTCACTGATTTCGGTAGCAGGGTGCTATTTTTTTGGCTCTGTGTCTCCAACCAAATCTCATCTCAAATTGTAATCTCCACATGTGGAGGGAAGAGCATGTTGGCAAGTGATTAGGTCAGGGGGGCAGATTCCTCCATGATCTTCTCATTATTGTGAGGGAGTTCTCACGAGATCTGTTGGTTTTAAAAGTGGCAGTTTTTGCTGTGCGCTCTCTCTCTCTCTCTCTGCTGCCTTGTGAAAAAGGTATTTGCTTCTCCTTTGCCTTCTGCCATGATTGTAAGTTTCCTGAGGACTTCCCAGCCATGTGGAATTGTGAGTCAATTAAACTTCTTTCCTTTATAAATTATGGAGTCTCAGGAAATATTTCTACGGCATTGTGAAAATGGACTAATACGGAAATTGGCACCAAGAGTGGGATACCTCTATAATGATAAACTGAAAATGTGGAAACAACTTTGGAACTGGGTAACAGGCAGAAGTTGCAACAGTCTGGAGGGCTCGGAAGAAGACGGGAAGATGTGAAAAAGTTTGGAACTTCCTAGAAAATTGTTGAATAACTTTGACCAAAATGCTGACAGTGATACAGATAATGAATTCCAGCCTGAGGTGATCTCAGATGGAGATGAACTTATTGGGAAGTGGAGTAATGGTGATTCTTGATATGCTTTAACAAAGAGACTGGTGACATTTTGTCCCTACCCTATAGATCTGTAAAATTTTGAACTTGAGATAGTATTTAGGGTATCCGGCAGAAGAAATTTCAAAGCAGCGAAACATTAAAGAAGTGACCTGGCTTTTCCTGAAAGCATACACTTATATGCTCTCACAAAGGGATGATGTGAAATTGGAACTTATGTTTCAAATGCAAGCAGAGCATACAATTTTTGAAAACTTGCAGCCTGGCCATTTGATAGAAAAGAAAAACAAAAAAAAAGCATTTTCTGGGGAGAAATTCAAACTGGTTGCAGAAATTTTTATAAGTAACAAGGAGTCAAACATTAATAGCCAAGAAAATGGGAAGAAAATGTCTCCAGGGCATGTTGGAGATCTTCACAGCAACTCCTACCATAACAAAGTTGGAGGCCTAGGAGGGAAAGATGGGTTATTGGGCTGTCCCCAGGCCTCCCCTGCTGTATGCCACCCCAGGAGATGGCAACTTGCATCCCAACTGCTGCAATTCCAGCTGTGGCTAAAGGGGCTATGGTATAGCTTGGGTCATTGCTTCAGAGGGTACAAGCCCCAAGCCTTGAAGGCTTCCATGTGGTGTTGAGCCTACACATGTGCAGACTACAAGAGTTGAGGTTTGGGAACCTCCACCTAGGTTTCATAGGATGTATGGAAACACTTGAATGTCCAGACAGAAGTCTGCTGCAAGGGCAGAGCCCTATGGAGAACCTCTGAAAGGATAGTGCAGAAGGGAAATGTGGGGTTGGGACCTCACACAGAATCTCCACTGAGGCACTGCCTAGTGGAGCTGTGAGAAGAGGTCTACCATCATCCAGACCACAGAATGGTAGATTCACTGACATCTTGCACTGTGTACATGAAAAAGCCACAGGCATTAAATGCCAGCTTGTGAAAGCAGCCACAGGGACTATAGCCTGCACCACCACTGTGGCAGAGCTGCCCAAGGCTGTGGGGGCCTACCCCTTGCATCAGCGTTCCCTGGATGTGAGACATGGAGTCAAAGGAGATTTTGAAGCTGTAAGATTTAATAACTGCCCAGTGGGGTTTTGGACTTGAATGGGGCCTGTGTCCCCTTTGTTTTGGTCAATTTCTGCCTTTTGGAATGAAAACATTTAACCAACTCCTATGGCCCCATCGTATCTTGGAAGTACTTTTTTTTTTTTTTTTTTTTTTTCCCACAAGCAAAAGGGACTTACCTTGTCTCAGATGAAACTTTGAACTTGGACTTGTTAGTTAATACTGGAATGAGTTAAGACTTTGGAAGACTGTTGAAAAAGCATTATTGTGTTTAAAAATGTGAGAAGGACATGAGATTTCAAGGGGGTTGAGGGGAAGAATTATATGGTTTGGCTCTGTCTTCCCAGAAACATCTCATCTCTAATTGTAATCCCCACATGTCAATGGAGGGATCTGGTGGCTGGTGATTGGATAATGGGGGCAGTTTCCTCCTTGTTGTTCTTATTATAGTGAGGGAGTTCTCAGGAGATGTGATGATTTTAAGTGGGGAATGCTCTCATCCTTTCTCTCTTTCTGTCTCCAGCCCCCTTGTGAAGAAGGTACTTGCTTCCCCTTAACTTTCACCGTGGTTGAAAGTTTCATGAGACATTCCCAGCCATAGAGAACTGTGAGTCAGTGAAACCTCTTTTTTAAATAAATTACTCAGTGTCAGGTAGTATCATTGTTGCAGTGTGAAAATGGACTAATACAGAGGAAAATGCTGGCCCCATAGTATGAGTTAGAGAGTGTTCCCACGTCTCAATTTTTAGAAAAGGTTTGAGATGGATTAGTGGTGATTCTTCTTTCAATGTTTGGAAGAACATTTTTATATGCTTATAGCTTATGTGTCCTTCATTTCCTGCATTGCTGTCTTCTTCTATGTTTTGCTATTTTTTCTGTAGTGAAACATTTACATTGCTTTCCTATTTCCTTTTTTATATATTCTACAGTTAATGTCTATGTGGTTAATATGGAAATTACATTTAATTTAACATCCTAAAGTTATATCCTAATCTTATGTCAGCTTAACTTCAATACCATATAATAATTTTTAATGTATATTATTATGCAGTCATAATTGTAGCAGCTTCATTCCCATTCATTTTGGTTCTTGATGCCACAAGACATTTTTATACATTGTGTCCCCTAAAATATAAACATAATTATTATAAAATTTGTAGTTTTTAAAAATTATTTAGAAAACAAATGGTGAATTACCAGTAAAAGTAATAATAATAGTAGCTTTTACACTAATAATTGCTTTTTGAAATTTTATTAGTCTTTTTTAAATCATGTGGAAAACAAAAAGTGAACTTATCAACCATTGTTAGAATAATAGTAGCTTTTGGCCGGGCGCGGTGGCTCAAGCCTGTAATCCCAGCACTTTGGGAGGCTGAGATGGGTGGATCACGAGGTCAGGAGATCGAGACCATCCTGGCTAACACGGTGAAACCCCGTCTCTACTAAAAACTACAAAAAACTAGCCGGGTGAGATGGCGGCGCCTGTAGTCCCAGCTACCTGGGAGGCTGAGGCAGGAGAATGGCATGACCCAGGAGGCGGAGCTTGCAGTGAGCTGAGATCCGGGCACAGCACTCCAGCCTGGGTGACAGAGTGATACTCTGTCTCAAAAAAAAAAAAAAAAAAAAAAAAAAAAAAAAAAAAAAAAAAAAAAAAAAAAAAAAAGAATAATACTAGCTTTTATAACTGACAGTGTGCTTAATTTTACTAATGTATTTATTTCTTCATATGACTTCAAGTTATTGTCTGGTGCCCTTTTATGTCACCCTGCAGGACTCCCTTGAATATTTCTTGTAGGGAAAGGCTAGTGGTAACAAACTCCCTCAGCTTTTGTTTATCTGGGAACGTCTTAGTTTCTCCTCACTTCTGGAGGAGAATTTTACTGGGTATAGGATTATTGGATGACAAGTTTTTTTGTTTGTTTGATTTTGTTTTTAGCACTTTTAACCCCAAACTCCAAAGTTTTGATAAGAAAGTTGCTGATAATCTCATTATGGATACCTTGTATGTGAAGTCGTTTCTCTCTTGCTGCTTTCAAGATTTTCTTTTTCTGTCAAATGTTTCATTGCAATATGCCTTGCCATGAGTCTTTTTGAGTTCATCTTACTTGGAATATGTTAATCTTTTTAGATGTTTATATTCAGGTCTTTCATCCAATTTGGAAAGTATTCATCCACTATTTCTTCACATATTCTCTTTAACCTTTCTCTCTTCTCTTTTTGGAACTCCCACAATGCATATGTTGGTTCATTTGGTGATGTCTCACAGGTTCCATAGACCTTTTCTGCAGTACTTCTTTTTCTCTTCCTCAAACTTGATATTTTTCATTATCCAATTTTCAAATTTACTGATTCTTTTTTCTGCGAGCTAAAATTTGCCTCTGAATACCTCCAGTATTTTTTTCATTTATGATATTATTCTTTCACTTCCAGAATCTTAGTTTTCTTTTAGATTTTCTATCTCCTTTATATTTCCATTTTGTTCAAACATTGGTTTCAGAAAGGTTTTGTTTGCTTTCACTTTTTCCATATCATCCTTTAGTTCTTTGAGCAATGTTAAGATAGTTGTTTTAAAGTCTTTGTCTAGTAGGTCTTCCACCAGGTTGTTTTAAGGAACACTTCTGTTGATTAATTTTTCCCTATGAATTGGCTATACTATCCTGTTTCTCTTTAAATTTTACAATTTTTGTGTTGAAAACTGGATATTTGAACCTGACGATGTGGTAACTCTGAAGCTCAGGCTCTCTCCCTTCCCCATAATTTTCTATTTTGTTTAGTGTTTTAGGTTTTAAAATTATTTTTGTAGGGCTTCCCTATGCCCAGAATCATCCTGAGATTTAAATTTACAGTCTTCTCAGGTCTTTTCTGAGTCCATACCTTTCCCTAGGCATGTGCTATCACTTTATATTTTTTTCTATTTTTTCCTAATTGTTTTTGAATGTCCTAGATTTTAGTATCTGGCATCCAAGACAGGAAAATAAAAAAAAAAAAAGAGAGAGAGAGAGAGAAAGAAAAAAGAATACTGACCACGCAGATCCCCTGGAAATCACTTCAGCCAAAGTGGGAGGGACTGACAACTAATGGAGTTTATATGCCACTCCAAAATATCTTACTGTCACACATGAACTATTTTTAGTTAAAGACATTTAAAAAACAGGAGACACAAAAAGATTACTCTGACTTTCATGCTGTTTTTTAAAGTCAGAAGATGAAATTACCATGTGAAAGATGCCCTCCCTATACTAGAAGGGAAATGACATTCTTACTAAGGTATATGTGTGTGTGTATATATATACACATAGATAGATAGGTAGATAGATAGATAGATAGATAGATAGATAGATAGATAGATAGATAGATAGACACACATACACATATATATGTGTGTGTGCATATATGTGTGTATGTGTGTGTGTATATATATATCTTTAGGTCTTAATGTCCTTATATGGGCTCCTGTGTCACATAAAACTTACACTAAGTACATTTGTATATTTTTTTCTACTCATCTCTCAAATTTTTTCCTGTCCCAACAGATTAAACCTAAGACAGTAGAGGTAAAATTTTGCATCCCCTACAAAACATGGCAGGGATGTATACCATTAATTATTACTTGCCTCTTTGCTTATACTCCTGTGATCAGAAACAGTAATCAGAGATCGGAGCAAAAATCCCCAATACTTGAAGGACAATATGTTTTTTGCCTATCCTGGCTCTTGCAAGCTGAATGCAGGTTCTTCCAGGAATACATGAACAGCTGTCTGTCATGGGGCTTCAGGTGCTAGATTGGAAGCTATTTCTATGCTGTGAGCTGAAATTTTTTGAAATTCACTGAAATTTATCATCGAAGCATTTGCCTGGAGGATTCTAGCCTTAAAAAGACTTCAGAGTTTCAAAATAGTCACATCATACAGATTCGTCAAGTGTTTTGTTGTTTACATTGAGAGATAGATTCCTTGCACTGTCTACTCTGATACCTTCCCCAAATCCATTCAACAACACAGGTTTCCAAAAAATCAGAACACTAAACATATGACCTAATTCTCTGTTTTTAGAAATAAAGGTTGTCAATAACATATAGAAAATTTTAGCAGAAAAATTGCAATAACTGTATTTTAAAGTGTCAGTAATAACTACCAATTGATAGGGTAATAAGAGTCCTGAACTGAGCACATTTCAATAATAGAAGCATATTTATCCTGTTTTATGACTCTGAGTGCTCTATAACACTTAATACTAATAAAAACTTTGAAAGACATCTGTCATTTCAATTCAATTATTTTATCAGTATTTGTGTTGATTTTAAATAGGTATTTCCCAGAATTATTTTAAGAATACATGCATTATTGGGTTTCCGAGCTTGTGAGACTCTTGTCTCATGCATTTAATTATCATGGAAAACCACTTCAGTGATCACATTTCCCTGTGCAGATAATCCTGGAGCCCTGTGTCCTAAATAAACATGAAGACAGAGATTCTTACCAGTTTTCATGTAGAGAGAAATGTTGAATGAAATAAAGCACTGATGTTAAATCATTGAGATTGATGTTATCAGCTCATTCAGCATAACTGAACTATCCTCAAAGATATAAGAGGCTAAAAGGGAAATACATTTGATTCTTCAACATGCAGAGATTAGGTGCACTGAACCTCCTTGCAGTCAAAAATCTGCATGTGACTTTTGACTATCTACAAACTTAACTAATAGCCTGTTGACTGGAAGTATACCAACAATGTAGACAGTGGATTAACACATATTTTGTATATTGTATATATTATATACACTGTATCACCATAAAATATAAAAGATAGAACAAAGAAAATGATATTAATAAAGTCATAAGGAACAGGAAATATATTTACTACTTATTAAGTGGAAGTGTGTCATCATAAAGATCTTCATCCTCTTCATCTTCACATTGAGTAGGCTGAGGAGGCAGAGTAGAGGAGGGTTTGGTCTTGTTGCTTCAGGAGTGGCAGAGATGGCAGACATAGAGAAGGTATAAGGGGAGGCAGCAGAGACAGGCACACATGGGGAAATTTTATTGAAAAAAATCCTCATGTAAATGAACCCATGCAGTTCAAACCCATGTTGTTCAGTGGTGAATTGTTCTAACATACTGTGTTATCTGGCAAAATAATTTCTGAACCTTGGAACTAATTTTACATGTCACTAAGATTATTGTAACATTTAATCAAGTAGTATAACATTCTTTGAGTTATTTCAGCTTAAGTATTTTAATCTCATATATTGCATATATATATATATGATCTAGCACAATCCACAAACATCAGTCATATTTCCAACACACTTTAGCTAATGTATATACACGTTTTACAAAAGTCTTTCCTATGTCTAGAGATGATTTTTCCCTGTGGATTGACTTATATTTTGCTTGGATATAAATGGTAACAATAAACTTTCAGAATGCTTTAGTGTTAAGAGATCAAAGGGAAATGAGTTCTAGAATTTTTCTTAAACTTAGGATAATCACTTGCTATAAATGGTATATTGCCATTTTATTAATATTACGTAGCTACAGTTATAATTACAATTCATATTACAATTTATTTATATTGCATAGATGTAATTAATAGTGCCTTTTTACCCTTAAAATCACCCATTTAGAAAACAAATTGTATCATCACTCGCTCACAAGTTTATTATAGAATATGAAACAAATACTGTGACTTGTAAAGATTAATTAAAATTAGATATGCAGACCATATTAATACCTTACCCCCACTGTAATATAATCTGTGTGAGGGTGAGGCATTCACACTCTATCACCAGCACCTAGTAAGGAATCTGATGTGAAAAAATATGTATTTAGTGAATTCATAGATGATAAAGCAAGGTGAGAGGACTAATGTACTAATGGTAGATTTAGGGTACAAAAAGATTATAATAGACTGAAGTCAGTTGACTGAGACTAAAATCATATATGAGTAGAAATCCTTAATTGGTTTTCAAAATTTTCTTTTAAAACATAAGATATCTTTTATATCTGAAAACATATGGAAAATTTCAAGACTTTAAAATATATGGATTTATTTATTCACTGCCTACTTCCAAAAATAAATAATTTTGCGACAGTGAAAGAAAATAGGATACTATGATTTATTTTATAATTTGCATACTATTAAATTGTATTAATCAGAAAGAAAAAATTCCACTCTACTTGGCACTGAGTGTACCATGTCTGTTTTATTGTTTAGCTTGGTGTTTAATGACTTAGAAAAAGAGAGACTCTGAGAATGTACAGGATATTTTAAATCAGTTCTACATTTGCTAAGGGAATTGAGACTATTTAGCATGGAGAGGAGAATACTTAACAGGTTATAATAATTGTTTGCAAATATTTGGAATACTGTAATATATAAAAGAGTGTTCAGATTTTGTTTATCTCTAGAGGGCAGAAATAAGACCAAACCAATAAATGAAAATTTTGAGGAGACAATTTTCAACTCTATGTGAGAATGTGCCAGAAATTAATACTGTTTAGCAGTATAATGAGCTGATTCAGAAAATATGGAATGCCATATGTTAGAGATGTCCGTCTTTCAGGAATAGAAGTTATTTCTTCCTTGGCAGAAAAAAGTTGAGCATTTAAGATATTTAACAACCTTCAGATTCCACATATTTATTGTCATTATATCATACTGAGATATATGATAGAATGGGAGTTATGAATGTACTGATATGATTAAAACAAAAATTAGAATTGTAGGCCATTCAAATATACCCCTTTTATACTAGGAGTATGGTCAATGTTATTAGGAAAATAACTACAATTATGACAAAATTGCCTTTCTCTAATCTCTAGCAGAATAGCTGGAGTGCCAAAATCTCAATGTTTATCTCTTTCTCTGGCAGTTTATTTGGGAATGGTTCACAAGTTTTCTCTGAGTACCATTAAACTCTGTCTCTTCTCATCTGTCACAGATCAAAAAAAAAAAAAAAAAA
>NW_016813226.1:52781-58811 GCF_001698545.2 Rhinopithecus bieti
TCTTCCATACCAGTAGTGAGCTGGGAGTTCCTTTCCATTATTTTCTTTTTTTCTTTTTTTTTATTTTGGAGGCAGATAATTTTCCCAGTACTTTATGAAAATTTTCTTTTACCATTATCAAGTTACTCTTATAGAAATCAAGTTTTAAGGGAAACATCGTGGTATTTTCATGTTACTCTAAACGGGAAGAGCATTCTTCCATATATTATTATTTTTAAAATTAATAGACAATAGTATTCTTGCCTTTGTAAGTTTTTTTTTAAATAAGATTCATAGTGTTTTGTGTTCCAGTTTTTAATTTAACTTGCTGTTTTAGTTTAAGACATTCTTCTGTAATTCAGAAATTAACATGTTTTCCTTAAAGATGGTTTGCAAGAAAATCAGGATAACACTACATTAGGGAAAAGTATAGAACTTCCATTCCCAGCGATATTTTTTTTCATCTTCACATTACTCAAGAAGGGAGAAAATATTTGTCCTCTCATTTCCTTTTTTTAATTCTAACTGTTAAAACTTCCCCAATCTTCTATATAAAGTATTTTTAACTTATTCAGTGAAGATTGCAGAAGGTACCTATTGTCTCCTCAGTCTAACATTCTTCTTTTTTCTCTTCCCAGGAACTGCTCACACCTATTGCAATATCCACCAAATTATAGTAAAGAATGGGAAGGATCATGGCAGGATTGTAGCCACCATTGAAACAAGATTAATCTATCTTTTGTTGGAGATTAATTTGTAATGAGAAAAGAGAAAAGGGAAGAAAAAAAGGCAGCAAGAAAGGCAAGTGTGCTGAAAGGGTTTAAGTTTTTAGTTCTAGTTGGTCTGAAGGTGCGTTGACATTAACATTAAATTATTAAATGGAGGGGTTCTAACCTGACTTGGATTCCATGAGGCAATAAATTTCTTATCAAAGCTAGTAAAAATAAAATTTCTGGTCACTAAAAGCCAACAGATTAATAATTAATATGAAAAATCTATGTAGTTGATTAGGCTAGTTTCTGCGATCTTGTCAGGTATTAACCTTTAACTATAGGTTTAACTCAATTTCTTACTTATATTTTTTATACTATATTTTCCTGAAACACATATTTTTAGCCCAAATTAAGGATCTCCACTTTCCTTCTTGTAAGCAGATTTAACACCAACACTACACAGGTTAAGAGGAACCTTAGAGCTAAGGCTGAGTGTCATTGGCTCCACAAGTACCTTTTAATTCTCCTCTCTTTCTTGACCATTTTACAACTTTAGAACTGGTAGGATGCTGGAAAGTCAAAGGATCAACAGGGTCCTTAATGACTTTTTGTATTTTAATATTAACAAAGAAAGGAGATTCATGTTGATGACAAAATTTATGAAGATTGGCATATCATAAGCTTCTGCTCATATAATTTTAAGGAGGAAGCAGACAAAAATATGAATTCATCTTGAGGGCATCTTGTGAAAGCCAGATCCGAAGGTTTCTTTGGCAGAACCTCCAACAGCCTGTGCACTGAGAGGAATGTGCGCTGGGGTAGAGCTGTGGGAAGTTCCTGCCCTTTGCAGTGGGGAGGAGCCTGGCCTCTCTCTCCTGTTCCAAGGTGGGGAACCTGGAATTCAATCTACAAGGCAGGAAGTACACTATCAGGACTCTGGCTTTGTGGAGAGTCCTTATTTCCCTTTTTTTTTTTTTTTTTTCCTTTTTGCCCAGTAAATCCCATTTTCTCACCTTTCAAATAGTCTACAAGCCTAATGTTTCATGGTCATGTGACAAGGACCCCATCTTTAGCTGAAATAAGGGAAAACCCTGCAACAATCGTATTCTTTGTTTTTAAGCTGTTGTGCACAGTAAGCTGGAAGTATCTGGGAAGGTCTGTCACCCCCAGGAGCAGTCCCTAACCAATAAATGTCAAATGCAGAAAGTAAACACCCAAGCCTCCTTGCCCCTAATCAGTACCACCTTGAGATGTGTTCTCAGTGGCCTCTAGCGCTCCTTGACAGGCTTCAGCCAGAGTTTTCTGAGACCGCTTGATATCAGGCTCTTGCTTGATTTCCTTCCCTGGCCTACTTCATTCCCTACTGGATTTCCATGAAATCACATTTTAATAAATCACTTTCACATGAGTCCTTATGTCAAGCACTTCTAGAAATCTTAAACTAACATATAAACTAATGATGTGAGAAGTAATATCCCAAGCCTAGGATTTTTGTCCATAAAGAAGAGAACCTATGAAAAAGGGACTGCTAATTATTCAAATTTTAATATGAGAAAAACTTACCCACTTTCTCTATAATCCTACCATTATGTTTTATTCTAATTTAGTATTACAAATAATTTTCTTCTGAATTCTTCAATAGTAGCCAAATACAGCTCTTTATTATTTAACACTACACACCCTGTGAATATTTGTATACATTCATATAGAGCTATTTTATAGTGCACACTAACTATTCATAAAAATAAACAATAATTGTCAAGTGTTTCTCAACCATAAATGGGGTAATTATCACTTTATTTTTGTAGTACTAAAGACAGAAATAATTTTATGAGCAAGTATATTCCCTCCAACCTAATCATCCACATAAAGCACCCACATACATTTATGATATAAAAGTATAAGACTTTGAAGTCAGAGTTCAAGCTCTTCTAAGACTTAAAGTGCCTCAGTAGTGGAAAGGCAAGAGAGTTTATTCTTTTATTTATTTATTTAGTCCAATTATTTTGTACAATTTTAAAATTTCTCTAGAACTTATGATTTCTAGAAAATCTTTTAAAATATTTTCGAACAAAATGAATCAGTGGATCATGACATCAAAATAACTGCTTATATTTTACAAGCTTAATAATCCTCATCACCAAAACCTAAAGAGGATATTGTATGGAAGCCATTGGTACCCTGCTTGGTTCCCTTCCCTGCAGGATCTTTCTGTGAGTGTTATAGCAGCTCATGCCTTACAGCTGGTCCCTTCTCAAATTGCCATTCACTATACAGAAGCCACCTGGCCTGGGCAGTGTTACCAGATGTAGCAAATAAAAATGCATAACACACAATTAGATGTGAATTTCAGATAAACAACATATACTTATTTTAAGTATAAATACATCTCATGCAATATTCGAGACATATTTTTACTATAAGATTATTCATTGTTTATCTTAAATTCAAATGTAACTGAGGCTCCTGTATTTAATCTGGAAATCCTATGCCTAAAAAGTAACCTCCCTTCTCTATTCTCTTCCCTCTTCTCCAACCCTCCCTTCCTTCTAGATTGACAAACACGGGGAAAAAAAAGTGAACCCGCTTGTCTTAGGTGGGATCATGCTTGAGAAATACATGTGACCATTCTGAATAGTCTCTAGGTGAGATCTCCTCTTTGCTTACTTTTGTTTCCCTACCTATATTAGTCACAGTTCTCAAGAGAAAGAGAACCAATAAAGTATAAGTAGATATATGGAAAGAGATTTATTATGAGGGGTTGGCTCACACAATTATGGAGGCTGAGAAGTCCTATGATCTGTTTTCCTTAATTTATTTTCCCTGAGATTATGCCTCAGTAATTAATCACTTTCACAAGAATCCCAAACTCAGGCTCTGTTTTTAGGGTACCAAACCTAAGATAGCTGATGCCAGGAGCGGTCCTAGGAAGTAATCCCAATGACAAATATTCCACAAATATGTGGAATATAAACTGACCAGAATACAGTGAGGATGGCAACTGTACTGGTAGGTGGGGTATTGATTACCTCTGGCATGCTATAGGATTTCAATTGCTGACTTTCACCATTAGTAAAGGAGAGTTGGAGAAGGCAACGGGGGCAAGACAGGCACTAGTGGGTGCAATGTCTGGCTTTTAATATGCATAAGAAAATAATAACTAAGAAAACAGTGGAATTATGTTATTACTAAGTGCCACTGATGAAAGAGAAAGAGAAAACAGGTTCAACTGTATTGTATTTTTAATCAGTAATTTAGATTTTATTAATCATTATTTTATTTTATTTTATTTTAATTTTACTTTTGAGCAGGGGTTTCACTCTTGCTGCCCAGGCTGGGGTGCAATGGCTCAATCTTGGATCACTGCAACCTCCGCTTCCCCAGTTCAAGTGGTTCTCCTGCCTCAGCCTCCCTAGTAGCTGGGATTACAGGCATGGGCTATCATGCCTGGCTAATTTTGTATTTTTAGTAGAGATGGGGTTTCTCCATGTTGGTTAGGCTGGTCTGGAACTCTGAACCTCAGGTGATCTGCCCCATATAGGCCTCCCAAAGTGCTGAGATTAGAGGTATGAGCCACCGCGTCTGGCCGTTAATCATTATTTTAAAGAAAAATGTAAGAATCTGAGGACTTTATTGCCAGTCTTCAAAGGAGAATTCATCTTGTGTAGCCAGAGTAAATACTTAGCTGGAAACAAGGCATATGAGCTCATTATGACAGTGGCAGACTTTCAAAGGCTGAGACTCAGTCTACCAAATCTGTGCCAAAATCAAGGCCCTGTTAGGAAAGACATGGAACCCTGAAATTTGAGATGAGAATATCTTGAGAACCCTGATTTTACAGATTTCTTGGGACACTCAAGGCAAGCAAAATTGTCTCACTCTCCTTTGTTAGAAGATAGACTTAGCCCCTACTTTGCTTGAAGACAATGCTCAGACTCAAATGGGCTTCTTAAAGAAAACTTCTGCCATTCTCGAGTTCAGGGCAAGGCCATACGATCTTCAACAGGTAACTAGATAATTTTGGAAAATAGGTCTTGACCTCTTACTGGACCCTGCCAGAAATTGAGTATGATGGATGATCAGAAGGCTGAAGTCAACTTCTCCAATGGGAAAGACTGATCCCTTGCCAGTTTCCAGAATTGAGCCAATTCTCCAAAGCAAAACTCACTGACTAAAGGAAGAACCTGGAACACTACAGCAAGTATCTATGACAGTGATTTCTCCAGTCCTTCCCCAGGTAAACTTACAGCCACATATGTGGTAACCTTATATTGGGGAAAGGTGAATATTCAAATTTCTTCCAGGGATGCTGGATATGCAGTCTGCATTAATGCTAATGCAGAGATTCATAGCATGTTCATAACGAACCTTTTAGGATTCTTAGTTAGCTACAGGCAGTTAATAAATGGATAATGGCCCACATCCACCTCATGGTGAGTCCACTGAAGTAGCGAAAGCTAAATATAGACCCACCTAGTTGTCACTTTTCCAGTCTAAAACACGTACGTGGAATGGACATGCTTAGCAGTTGGCAGAACCCGCACAACTGTTCCTTGACCTATAGAGTAATAACTATTGTAGTGACAAATGACAAGTAGAAATCCTCAAAGCTGATTCGTATATAATATAATACCTAAAGCAATACCTACTATGAATGATAGAGATCTCTGCCACCCTGAAATATGTAAGGATGCAAATATTATGATTCTCATCATATGTCTATTTAATTCATCATAATTCATTAGCTTAGCTTGACGAAAATGGATTGTCAGAAAGTTAAGTAATTTATACTCCTAAATGGAACTGTGGTTCTAGAAGTGGTGCCAATTCTAGATTAGGTTAAAACAACCTATGTTATGCAGTATAGAGGTCTGTAATAAGGAGAATGTATTACTTTCAATTGCCATCAGGAAGGAGAATAGAGAAGTTCTCATTCACCTGAACAGACAAGTGTGTACACTGCCTCAAGTCCTGTCATAGTTTAGTCTGATAAAACTGGACAATCTAGACATTCTGGAAATATTACATTTGCTTACTATGCTGATAAAATTATGATACTCATAACTAATGATCAAAAATTGCTAAGTATTCTGGATGCCTTGGTAAGACACATGTGCTCCAGTGGGAGAGGTAAGAACTTTCAGAAGTAAGGGACCTCTTACACTGGGAAATATTTTGAAGTCACATAGTCTGATATGTGCTGGGACATCCACTCCAGGATACATTGCAACTCCAAGTCTTTCTACCAGAAAAAAAAAAAAAAAAAAAAAAAAAAAAAAAAAAAAAAAAAAAAAAAAAAAAAAAAAAAAAAAAAAAAAAAAAAAAAAAAAAAAAACGG
>NW_016813226.1:58956-68641 GCF_001698545.2 Rhinopithecus bieti
AAAAAAAAAAAAAAAAAAAAAAAAAAAAAAAACCACACACACACACATAAAGACTGGTAAGCCCTTTTAGGGTTAGAACAGCATATTTTACACTTGGGGTTCCTCCTTTGACCCATTTACCAGGTAACCTGGAAGGCTGCTAAGACTGACTGTGCCTCTAAGCAGAAAATGGCTCTGCTGTAGGTTCAGCTGTATAAGTAGTCCTGTAATTTGGGATATACAATCCAGAAGACACTATGTTATTAGAGTTATCCATGTTTAAAAAGATGGGTGGGGTCTCTGACAAAGAACAGTGGAAGAGTCACAACACAGACCCATAAGACTCTGGTACAAGAGACATCTTTAACAGAGAACTCTCCACAATTGGGAAAATAGATCTTGCACTGCTACAGGGCCCTACTAGAAAGTCTCTGATCATGTTACTTCGAGCGCCCATGTAGCCATAATTACCCATAGTTAGCTGTCATGCCCACTAAATCATAGGTTTAGCCAGGCCTAGTTCCAAACAATTATAAAATGGAAGCATTACTGCTTGAACAATGCTTCAGGGCAAAACTAAGATATAAAAGGCAAAGCGGGCTACAAACAATTGGTGTGGAGTCCCGTGTTATTTACCACCTAATGCCTCTTATTCAACTCATGCCAATGTCATACAGGTACCACTCATGATGAGCTGATGAAGGAGAAAATAACATCATGCCTGACCAGCCCATGGATAGTATCAGTTTGTTACATGGACTGAAGTAAAATATGGATTCCATATACTACTTTTAATATGGTTCTGAAAGAAAATGGTGAGGGAAAAATTCTTTTAATAGGTTAAGCTTTAGGCAGCACATTTGATCATTCTCTTAGCTTAAAAGTGGCCCATTGTAAGGATATGCACAGGCTTATTGGTAGTGAAAAACAGATTTGCTACATAGTAAAGGGCTACATATCAGTCAAAGTTAGAAGACAGAATATAGAACATGTACCAGTAATTTGCACAGGGAATTTTTAATAAAAATATTAACTAATAACAGGGATTAATTACCAAATAGTACAGTTGGTCTCTATACAATGGGTAAACAGAAAATACAAAGAATAGCCACTACCTCTAGGACTGAGGTAGAGCATGGAAAGAAAGAAACAATTTGGAAGAGTGTTCTAGAGAGAGGCTGAGATTTAAACTTATTGGAAAGGATATGACTGGGAAGTATTGCATGGCGCAGAAATTCTCTGAAGTGCCATAGGAGAAACTGCCCACTGGAGGGCCAATGAGACCCTAGAGGAAACTGACTAAGATGGTAAGTTGTTGCTGAAACTTGCTGGCAAACTACTCTCAGGAATGCTGTCAAAACTTTCTAAGACTCCACCCTCTGGACTGCTGATAAAACAGGTTGGAAAACTGTCCTTAAGGGTGCTAGGAAAATTCAGACTGAATGTCACTGAGAGGGTATCCCTGCGTGTCTCACATGTTGCTGGCCATCACACAGCATAGAATCAAAAAAGAAGAGAGCACACCAGAACCAGAGGAAGAAAAGTCCCTTCCTCCTAGAGAGTCCCTGAAGTGCTCTTCACTGATAGAGACTAACATTGTGACTGCTGGCAAAGGAGAAGTATTTACAAGGTTCAGCTTGAGTAGTACAAAGCAGGATAAAGATAGGTAGATTTTGAGATTTGATGCAGTAAATTGATAACTGAAACAGGCCTGGAAGAAACAACATTGGAAGATTGCAAAAAAGGATGTCTGAGGAAAAGACCTGTGGTTCTAATTATGGGAAGGGGCAGAAAGTGTGAGGATATTTTTAAATCAGTCAAATGCTTGCAAGAGAACATCCATTAGAGAAGGTGCCCCAAACAACCAAGTAGTCAAAATGGCATGGCTAACTGATTTCAGCCAGCCCCTCTATTTGGACACCATAGTGCTTATGCAGAGGGTTCATAAGTAAAGCAGCTGTAGTGGCTGAAACGTAGACTATCCATGAGCTCAACTGCATTGGAACTGTTTTACCAAGGCTGATCAGTCCACTGCTACTACTAAATGTGCATCCATCCAGTGACAAAGAACAATGCTGAGTCCTTGATATGACACCATTCCTTTAAGAGATCAACCAGTCATTTTGTGGTGTGTTAATTATATCAAATACTTTCAATATTAATGCATTCCAGGTATGGATTTCCCTTTTTTACCTGTTATATGGAATCCTATATATGATCACACGAGAACTAGGGGCATATTTTACAGAAAAGAATGTGGAAAGAGAAACCTGATCATAGAACCAACTATTTTAACACATAGTGCACCATTCAAAAGCTGCTGGCTTCATAAAACATTGGAAGGGCCTCTTGAATGTGTCATCTTGGAGAAGACATTCTGAGAGCTGGAAATAGCATTATACACAATGTGGCCATCATATGTAGTGTTTCCAGTAGTTGAATAGTGTTTCCAGTAGTTGAATCCAGTAGTTGAATACCACTGGCCATCATATGTAGTGTTTCCAGTAGTTGAATACATAGGTTTAGGAACCAAGAGCTGAAAGTTGGTATGGCTCCACTCACCATCACTCCCTATGACTATCTTGGGGAACTGTGTGTTCTTGCTGAAACTTTAGATGCAGTTTGTCAAGAGGTCTTTATCTAAGACATATTGATGTTTTACTAACAAGCATAGTAAGTGTGCCATGGAAATAAAAGTATGATTGCTACTCCTCATGTCAATAGACCAGCAGACTGTTAGGGGCAATTGACCCAAACATTTAAGAGAGTATAGGATCACTGCTATATAAAAGAGACATCACAGAATATATTTGGCACTCTGATATTCTATTCACTGAGGCATCTATTTATGCTTGCATGACATTTTTTAAAAAATTATATATCTTGACATAATTTTAGACTTATACTGCAGTTGCAAAAATAGTATAGAAAGTTTCAATGTTTATTTCATATTAACTTCCTCTAGTATTAGAATCTTACATACACAATACCAGTCTCAAAACTAAGTAATTAACATAGGTACAGTGCTATCAACTAAACTACAAACTTGAATTGAATTTCACTACTTTTCTTCATGAGTAGATTTTTACTAGTTTCTCCTTTTCTCGTCTGAAATTCAATGTGAGACACATTTAATTTTCATGGTTCCTTATTCTCCTCCTCTCTGTGACAGTTCATCGTTTCCATGATCTTGACACTTTTGAAAAGTAGGTCAGGTATTTTGCAGAATGTTTCTCATTTGGGATCATCTGAACATCTGACCGAGTTTGTGGATTTGGGGGAAGAATGCCACGGAGATGATATGCCCTTCTCATTGCATCACGTTAAGAAGCACATGATATCAATTGTCTTCTTACTTATTGCTGGTGACATTGAACTTGATTGTTTGTTTCAGATAATGTCTGTTAGAGTTCTCCACTGTAAAATTATCTTTTTATGTTTCTAGACTATTCATTACACAAGCATTACTAGAACCAGCCCATCTTCAAGGGAAGAGAATTATGCTTCACCTCCTGGAAGGAGAAGTATCAAAAACTGGTAAACATATGTAAAAAAAAAAAAAGACATGGTAATTAATAAATAGTTAGAGGAAGACACTTTATGGCAATGTAAATACCCTAATTTTCTTCCGTTTTCATCCACTAATTGTATGGTTCATCAATTCATTTTGCCTGCAGAAATTATTGCTGTGGTGCTCTTCTCCAGTGTTTTTCTATTTTTATTACTTCTACTCCATTAATTGGAATGCTCCTTTAAGTAAGAATTGTCTCATTTCCCCATTTATTTATTTACCTTATAATTTATTTACATCAGTATAGATTTGTTGATATTTAATCTTTGGATTATAATCCAATTCTATCATTTCATTGTTCAAATTGTTCCAGCTGTGGCCTATGAGAGCTCCTTCAGGCCAGCTTCTGTATCATACTATTTTTTATTTTTTAGCAATTTATTACTTTCTGTCATTTCTGTTTTTAATTAGAAATTGCAATAACAGCAACCACAGCCTGATGAAGTCATGGCAAATAGGGGTTCAAAACCCTTTGTCACCCCACTCACCAAACCATTTGGAAGGTAGTGCCTGTCTAGCAGAAGGGAAATCTAGTAGCTGTGGTAGAGTGAGATGATGCTGCAAGACTAACTGTTGACCCACCGGGATCACTTGGTTGCATTTGTTGCTATAAACCCTTTTCTTATAAATGTTTCCAAAAATTGTGAGCAAGTAACATGGCTGGATGAAGTAAACTTATTTAGAAAAGAAAGTGAATCTATGTCATTCAAGCGGTGGTTTTTACGGATGCCGACGTTGCACCATCCAGGCCCCTTCATTGCCACCCTCATTCCCTCCAGGTGAATTGAGTGTTGATTACTAATGGTGTAAAGATGCCCTCTTGTCTGGAGGATTCTCTCAGTTTAATGCAAGCTTTCTCATCCAGAGGTTAGATAGCTGCTCACCAGCCAGCAAACAGTGATGGAATGACATAGAGGTACAAACTACTGACCCCTTGCTTCAAGTTGAGACCAAATCACTGGTCTGATTTGTGTCCCAGATTTCCCTGTGCATCAAGGCTCAGCTAGAATTCACTTGAGAACACATGCATGTTTGTTTTTCTCCTCCTGCCTTTATTCTGTTCCTCTCACTTATCTTCTCTTAAGCACATGCCTCAATAAAACACTTTAAAGAGAATCCCTACCTTAAATATAAATAACTGACCTAAACAGATAGGAAGAGTATCAATGCCTGCTTAGTGAATATTCTGTTTTCAATGTCTTCACTATTAAACATAATTCTGGTAAGACCACCCTTATTCAAATCCACCCTTTGTACTTTCTTCTTCTTCAGTCACTATGTTCACCTATTCTCTTTATTTTACTTCCATGGATATCTCAGTCCTTGTTACTTCTCTTCATTCCTAGCATAATTGATTCACATGTGTAGCCTGGTATACCAAATGCCTCTGGTGTCTTCCTTTCTATTCCACCTAAAGTTTACTCACAGAATGATTTCCTCCATGAAAATAATCATCAAATAACTTACTATGCTCTATTACACCCTTTTATGCATGGCCGTAGTGAGACCAAATCATTAATTGAATAGCTACCAAGAGCCAGTACACTTCCAGATGCTTTACCTAAATTATAACATTTAATTGCATAAAGCAACTTTTTTATCTCTAGGAATCACTACAATTTCTGAAAAACACACAGGGATGAATGAATGAAAAAGGGAGTAAAATAAGGGAAATGTTTTATGTATCTGAAGCAAAAGTCGTAAATGGAATTGATGAACAGAAAAGAAATTCTGTCACCATCATGTTAAGTGGTTTCTTGTGTTGGCACAGAGAGTTTAGGTCAATGGTTTCAAAGTGTGGTGCAGGGACCCCAGCATTGCCTTGACAGCTAATGAAATGTGCAAAGCAATGACGGGGGTCCCACACTCCTGTAAAGCCAGACATTAACATTATTTGAAAAGAAGCAAAGCAATGTTTCTCTTCTCAATAAATTTTTTTTTAATTTTGAAAATAAAATCCTTTTTAATGAAAATGTTGTATTTATGTTCATTTTATTTTTTTCTTCTAAAATACATAAATAATATACATATATTTAATTGCTCAGTTTTAATTTTAATCAACAAAAGCTTTTCTGGATCGTCAATAAATTGGAAGACCACAGAATAGGCTCGGAGACCAAAAAGTTAAGAACTACTGGTTTAGTCAGTTGCTCAATTTTAATTATATATTAATGGTGAAGGGGAGAATAAGCAGTTTTATTCTTAGTACAATATTTTTCCATATTAAAACTATATCCCATGGTATGTGTGTGTGTATATAGATGTATATATATAAATATGTGTGTATAAATATGTGTGTGTATGTGTATATATATATATATTTCTGAAGTGTTTCAGTGCCTTTAATTTTAATTTAACTTAAAATTATAGTACACCAGCTCAGAACTACTCCCCATATCCCCAAACACTCACAGGTCCTACTTTTACAGAAATGTTTCAAAAGTACACTTGGCAGAAATTATAAAACCAGCCTATGATTTTAACACTTGAAACTTTAAAAGCGATAGAAAACTCTATGATTATATCTTACATCTAATATCTTAGATATTAAAGAAGATATATCATATACCTTAGAAATATTAAATATTAATCTAATATATTAAACATGTAAGTAGAAATTTAAAATATTTTTAAAAAACATTTAGTTGCTTTCAATTTGAGAAACTTGCATTATAAAGTTTTTTTTAATTCTGCATTGTATCTTGGAATATTGATATAGCATTTGAAGGACAGCAAGACTAGGATTGCCATTTATCGTGTTTTTGTTTGTTTCTTTGCTTGCTTTTATGGAGATGGAGTCTCGCTCTGTCGCCCAGGCTGAAGTGCAGGGGCGTGATGTCAGTTCACTGCATCCTCTGCCTCCTAGGTTCAAGCAATTCTGTTTCAGCCACCCAAGTACCTGGGACTACAGATGTATGCTGCCACACCAGACTAATTTTTTGTATTTTAGTACAGATGGGGTTTCACTGTGTTGCCCAGGCTGGTCTCGAAATTCTGCTCTCAGGAAATCCATCCTCCTCAGCCTCCCAAAGTGCTAGGATTTCAGGCATGAGTCACTGTGCCAGGCCCATTTTCTATAGTTTTAATAGAAACAAATTGCATTGAGTTTGAAATTTCATTGGTGATTTATTTGTAATTCAATATATGTGAACACAAATGTATGAGTCACTGTTGATTGTTAAGTTATATCCAGCATTTATAATGTAGTTTCCTAAATAATTTTGAAATTGAAAATCAAACAGATAAAATATTTCATAAACTCAGGATTATTAATATACTCAATAATATTTATATGCACAAAACTCTAGATCCAGGCCTACTTATAAACCTCAGTGAGAATATGTTGCTCTTTATTTAAAATCAAAATATAAGCCTATTAAGAAGTAACAAGCAATACCTAATGACTAATTTTACTTTAAATTTACAGTTATTTTATTAGAGGATAAAATAATAACTTCAACAATCAGAATACAAGATATACAAATGTTAAATTTTTCCTCTCTATTATTTTGGTTGATTTTGTTTTCAAAGGAAATTCTTTCCTTGAACCATAGGAAATGAGAACATTGTAAATGAACTAATTTGATAAAAGTTTTGCTACTGACATTTAAATCTAAAACTGAGAATAACTCACTGCCAGTTTTATCAGATTTTAAAATTAGTTTTTAAAGTACGTAAAGGTAAGTATTAAAAATTGTGATAAAGTTGACATGGTAACAAGAGGTACATGTGAGTAAATTTAATGGTGATAATGGGTCTAACAAGGGAGGAATGCCTGAATCCTGCCCCAAGTAAGCAAATCTGCCACCCAAAGTCTCTCTGGGAGTTTATGGACAGGGGATCAAGAAAACTAAAATAATATATTATTATTTTATTGAGCTTAGTCCAAAATTCCACTTAGATTTTGAACAAGTTGTACTGGACCCTGTTTAAATTACTTTAAAATCTATCCCAGGGAGATCTCAGGAGCTCCTTGAAATCATGAGAGTTTCAATTATTGCTCTATTTCTCAGGACTTCCAAAACCAGTATGCACGTTTGGCTTTCACCAGTCTGATGAGAAGCATATTGAGTACTAGCCTTGGACTGGTTAGTGGGCTGTGTAAGAGGAAACAGAGGGTTGGGAAGAAAGACTGAAAGAGGTAATTTGACCCAAAGCCTAAGCCACATGTTTATCTTAGGCCAGGACAATAGCCTAAAGCCAGCTCCCAAACTGACAAGAAAAGGCCAAGGGGCCAATCAACACCATACTTCTGTGAAATTTTTGGAGGGAGGATGTTCAGAAAGGGTTTCCCCAATTAATCTCATAAGTGACAGCCTGACTTTAGGTTTTAGAATCTTTTATGTGGTTTTCTGCATTTTTAAATTTCTTTGAAAACCACCCTTGATGTAAACATGTTCAATCAGGGTTCTATAATATTTCTTATTCATATCAATATCTGCTATCCTTGAACACTACAGTGGGAGAGAAAAACAATAATGGAAAAGTATTGTTTTTGTTTGTTTGTTTTTTGATTTTTGATTTCTTAGTGCTTCTCAACCACATGTGGTTACTGGGATACCTTTAGTGAATCAGAGCTCTAACTGCCCATTTTAGGAGGAAAATGAAATCAGAAAAGCAACGCCTAAACTTTTGAAGTCACTTCCTAGATCCTTCCTACACCTCTATGACTCTCTCCTGCTAGTTATGACATACATGACCTCAAGACCTTTTGTTTATCCCTCCTTGGCACCTCCAGAAGCTTCAGACCTGGTTCAGAACAAAACATTGTTTAATCACAAGGCCAGCTTACATGTTGCACTGCCAGTTGACCTATATTTTATTTATCATTTTGTTTTTGTTCAGCTGTGTTACCCAAACACACCAATACCCAAACCCTGCCTTTAACACAAATAAATGGAAGTTTAATAAATTAGATCATTTCACTCTTGTAATTACATTAATTTAAGATTCAAATTCTTAACTTTCCTCTAAATCACTCCCACCATTTTCTTTTGGCCCAAATCAGAGTGGTTTTACCCAAGAACAGCTATAAAGCCCACAGTAGGAGGTGTCATTGAAAGAGTATACCAACTCAGAACCACTCACCATGTCCCCAAACACACAAAGGTTCTACTTTTGCAAAGAAATTTTCAAAAGTACACTTGCAGACATTATAAAACGAGCCTTTGATTTAAACCTACATAACATATAGGCAAATTCTTAAATGCTACTTCTTTAAACTTTATAATCTAAATATAATCCCTTAATACAATCCTATGTGAGCAAAAATAATAGTTCTAAGTTCTAAAATATAGTAAATAATATGTTGTGCAATGTTGTTTTTATTGGCTATAGGCTATAGATGAAACAGCGCTGCCTGAAAGAAAACAATAGAGACAATGGAATTCTTGGTTTATAAGGGCCAATTTTCATTGGTCCAAAAATGTCTATATTGTGTTCTATGAATATTGTTATATAATTAATTCTGCTCCCCCACCCCATTTATATGTTGAAGTCCTAACCTCCAGCACCTCAGAATGCGAACTTAGTTAGTTATAGAGTTACTGCAGATGTAATTAGTTAAGTCATGCTTGAGTAGGGTGGGACCCTGGTCCAACATTACTGGTGCTCTTATGAAGAGGGGAAATGGGAAGATAGACATGAACACAGGGAAAATGCAATGTGAAGATGAAGACAAGATCTGGGTGATGCTTCTACATACCAAGGAATGCTAAAGATTGCCAGAAAACCACCAAGAGCAAAAGACTAGATTCTTCTCTACAGCACTCAGAAAGGACCAATTCTAGGTGGAGCAAGATGGTGGAATACAAGGCTCCACCAAGCTGAGTGCAGTGGCTCATGCCTGTAATCCCAGCACTTTGGGAGGCCAAGGTGGGTGGATCATCTGAGGTCAGGAGTTCGAGACCAGCCTGGCCAATATGGTGAAACCACATCTCTACTAAAACTACAAAAATTAGCAGGGCGTGGTGTGGGCACCTGTAGTCCCATCTACTTGGGAGGCTGAGACGGGAGAATTGCTTGAACCCAGGAGGCAAGGGTTGCAGTGAGCAGAGATTGTGCCACTGCACTCCAGCCTGGGTGACAGAGTAAGACTCCATCTCAAAAAAAAAAAAAAAAAAAAAAAAAAAAAAA
>NW_016813226.1:68976-77096 GCF_001698545.2 Rhinopithecus bieti
AAAAAAAAAAAAAAAAAAAAAAAAAAAAAGGCTCCACTAATCATTCCCCACACCAGGACACCAATTTAACAACTGTCTACACAGAAAAATCCTTCATAAGGGCCAAAACACAGGTGAGTACTCATAGTACCTAGTTTTAACTTCATATCGCCCAAACAGGCACTGAAAAGATAGAACAAAAAAAAAAAAAACAGTCCTAAACCACTGATGCCACCCCTTCCCTACCCTTGGCAGTAGTGGCATGGTGCAAAGAGTGTCTCCAGGCACTGGGGGAGGGATAACACAGCAGGTATGAAGCATTGAACTCAGTGCTGCACTGTTAGAGAGGAAAGGAAAATTGAATCAAACTCGGCTGACTCCTGACCAAGGAGGGAGCATTTAAACCAGCCCTAGCCACAGAAAAATTACCTATCCTAGAGGATGGAACTTGAGTTCCCACAAACCTCGCCACTGAGAGCCCAAGTACTCTGTGTCTTCAAATAAACTTGAAAGCAATGTAGGCCATAAAGACTGCAACTCACAGGCGAGTCCTAGTGCTGAACTAGGCCAAGAGACAGTGGACTGGGAGGACATGTGACATGTTGAGAGACTAGCTGGGGTGACTAAGGGAGTGCCACTGGTATCACTTCCCTTAACCCCCGGCTACCCCAGTTTGGCTCCAAAAGAGATACCATCCTGGCTTGGGACGGTGGCTCACACCTGTAATCCCAGCACTTTGGGAGGCCAAGATGGGTGGATCACTTGAGATCAGGAGTTCAAGAACAGCCTGGACAACGTGATGAAACTCCGTCTGTACTAAAAATACAAAAATTAGCAGGGAATGGTGGTACATGCCTGTAATCCCAAGCACTCCGGAGGCTGAGGCAGGAGAATTGCTTGAAACTGAGAGGCAGAGGTTGCAGTGAGCCGAGATCATGCCACTGCACTCCAGTCTGGGTGACAAAGTAAGACTTTGTCTCAAAAAAAAAAAAAAAAAAGAGATAAAAGAGATACCATCTTTCCACTTGAGAGCAGAGGGATTAGTGCAAAGGACTTTGTCTTTTATCTTGGATACCAGCTAAGCCACCACAGGACAGGGCAGCAATCAGAGTTGTGAGGTCCCCATTCTAAGCCTTAGCTCCCAGATGACATTCCTAGACACACCATGGCACAGAAGGAAAACTGTTGTCTTGAAGGAAAAAAAAACTCAGTGCTGGCAGCATTCATCATCTGCTAACTGGAGAGCCCTTGGGCCATGAATAGCCAGCAGCAATACCCAGGTACTATGTTGGGGGCTTTGGATGAGCCTCTGAGATTTGCTGGCTTCAGGTACCAGCACAGCCCACAGGCATGTAGAGCATCAAGCAAGCTCTTGGGTACCCTGATTTCAGGACTTGACACTTGGATGGCATTTCTGGACGTGCCCTGGGCCAGAAGGGAGCCCACTGCTCTGAATGTTGAGTCCCAGGCCAAGCAACATTCTCCACGAACTGACTTAAGAGACCTTGGGTTGTGCACATGTACACTAGAACTTAAAGTATATTAAAAAAAAAAAAAAAAAAAAAAGAGAGAGAGAGAGAGAGAGAGAGAGAGAGACCTTGGGTCTTAAGGGAACATTGACTGTAGTCTGGCAATACTCTTCATGGCCTGGGATGGCAGTGTCTACAGGGTGAGGCTCTTCTGACTGTGAAAAGGGGAGGGAAGACTCAGAAGGACTGTGTCCCATGGTTTGAGTGCCAGCACAGCTGCAGTACAACAGAACACCAGGTAGACTTATCAGATTTTTGACTCTAGTCCCTGGCTTCCTGATGGCAACTCTAGACCCATGCAGGGCCTGGAGACCTCCCTGCCCTGAAGGGAAGAGTACAGGCCTGACTGGCTTTGCAACCTGCTAGTTGTAGAGCCTCAGGACCTTGAGTGAACATAGGCAGTACCCAGGAAGTGGTGACAGCAGGTCTTGTGTGAGGTCCAGTTCTGTGATAGCTTCAGATCTGACCCAGCACAGTGATACTGATGTTGGCAACAAAGGTGCTTGTGTCACTCCAACCCCAGCTTTAGGTAGCTCAGAGAAGAGACAGAGAGACTCTGTTTGCAAGAAAATAAGGGAAGAGAACAAGTGTCACTCCCTAGTAATACAGAGAATTCTCCCAGATCTTGTCCAGGACCATCAAGTAGGTTCCTCCATGAGCCTATAAGAACCACAGCATTACTGGGCTTGGGGTACCCCCTAAAGCAAATACAGTGTAGATCACAACACCCAGGTCTTTGCAAATATCTGGAAAGCCTTTCCACGAAGTAGGACTAAAAATAAGCCCAGACAGTGAAGACTACAAGAAATACCTAACTCTTCAATATCCAGACACCAAAGAACACCTGCTAGTATCAACGCCATGCATGAAAACATGACCTCACCAAATGAACTAAATAAGAAATCAGAGACCAAGCCTGGAAAAACAGATATATATGATGTTTCAGACAGAGGATTTACAATAGCTGTGTTGAGGAAACTCAAAGAAATTAAAGATAACACAGAGAAGGAATTCCGAATTCTATCAGATAAATTTAACAAAGAGATTGAAATAATTTTGAAAAAATCAAGCAGAAATTATGGAGCTGAAAATGCAACTGACATAGTGAAGAATGCATCAGAGTCATTTAATAGCAGAACAGATCAAGCAGAAGAAAGAATTAGTGAGCTAGAAGACAGCCTATTTGAACATGCACAGTTAGAGGAGACAAAATAAAAGAAAATTAAAAATAATGAAGCACACCTACAGGATCTAGAAAATAGCCTCAAAAGAGCAAATCTAAGAGTTACTGGCCTTAAAGAGGAGGTAGAGAAAGAGATGGGGCAGAAAGTTTATTCAAAGGGTTAATAACAGAGAACTTTCCAAACTTAAAGAAATGTATCAATAACCAAGCATAAGAAGGTTATAGAACACTAAGTACATTTAACATAAAGAAGATAATACAAGACATTCAATAATAAAACTCCCATAGCTCAAAAATAAAGGGTTATAAAAGCAGCAAGAGAACATGTAACATATAATGGAGCTCCAATATATATGTCAGCACACTTTCTAGTGGAAACCTTACAGGCCAGGTAACAGTAGCATGGCATATTTAAAATGCTGAAGAAAAAATCCTTTTAACCCAGAGGAGTATATCTGGTGAAAATATCCTTCAAACAAGGAGAAATAAAGAATTTACCAGACAAACAAAAGCTGGGGAATGTCATTAACGCTAGACGAGATCTACAAGAAATGTTAAAGGAAGTACTTCAATCAGAAGGAAAAGGACATTAATGAGCAACAATAAATGATCTGCATGTACAAAACTCGTTAGCAGTAGAAAAACACAAATTACTATGACACTGTAACTGCAGTGTGTGAACTAGTCTTCTGCTAAGTAGAAAGAATAAATGCTGAAACAATCAAAAATTACCAATTAATTTTTGAACCAATCAAAACTACCACAATTTTGAACCAATCAAAATTACTACAACTTTTAAGACATAGTACAATAAGATGTAAATAGAAACAACAAAAGTTAAAATGCAAGGAGACAAAGTTAAGGCATATAACTTTTATGAGTTTTCTTTTAGTTTGTTTGTTATTTTGTTTATGCAAATAGTCTTAAGTTGTTATCAGACTGAAGTAATGGATTATAAGATAGTATTTGTGAGCCTCATGGTAACCATAAACCAAAAAACATGCAATGGAGACACAAAAAATAAAAAAGCAATAAACTAAATCATATCACCAGAGAAAATTACCTTTACTAAAAGCACAAAGGAAAGACAGAAAGAAGGAAGAGATGACCACAAAACACCCAGCAAACAAATTAACAAAACGGCAGGGTTAAGTTCTTTCTTATCAATAATAACATTGAATGTAAATGGACTACACTCTCCAATCAAAAGACATATGCTGGCTAAATGGAAAAAAACAAGATCCATTTATCTGTTTTCTACAAGAAATACACTGTAACTATAAAAACACACATACATTGAAAATAAAAGGAGGGGATAAAACAGCAGGAGTCACTATATTGATATTAGAGGAAATAGATTTCAAGATAACAACTATAAGAAGAGACAGAGAAAGTCACTAAATAAAAATAAAGTAGTTTATTCAGCAAAAAGATATAAAAGTTTTAAATATATATGCAACTAACACTGGAACACCCAGGTATATAAAGCAAATATTATCAACAATAAAGGCAGAGACAGACCCTGATATGGTTTGGCTCTGTCCCCACCTAAATCTCACACTGAATTATAACTCCCATAATTCCCATGTGTTGTGGGAGGGACCTGGTGGGAGATAATTGAATCATGGGAGTCCTTTTCCCCATGTCGTTCTCCTATGGTAGTAAATAAGTCTCACAAGATCTAATGGTTTTATAAGGGAAAACCACTTTCACTTGGCTCTCCACTCTTTTCTTGCGACCATGTGAGCTGTGCCTCTCACCTTCTGCCATGATTATGAGGCCGCCGCAGTAACATGGAACTATGAGTCCATTAAACCTGCTTTTCTTTTTGTTGTTGTTGTTGTTGTTGTTGTTGTTGTTGTTGTTGTTGAGATGGAGTCTCACTCTGTTACCCAGGCTGGAGAGTAATGGCATGATTTTGGTTAACTGTAGCCTCCGCCTCCTGGGTTCAAGTGATTCTCCTGCCTCAGCCTCCTGAGTAGCTTGGATTACAGGTGCATGCCACCACGCCTGGCTAATTTTTGTATTTTTAGTAGAGATGGGGTTTCACCATGTTGGTCAGGCTGGTCTTAAACTCCTGACCTTTTGATCCACCCACCTTGGCTTCCCAAAGTACTAGAAACCTCCTTTTCTTATAAATTACCCAGTCTCAGGTATGTATTTATCAACAGTATGGAAACAATAAATTGGTATCGGGAATGGGACATGGTTGTAAAGACACCCGAAAATGTGGAAGTAACTTTGAAACTGGGTAATGGACAGACTTTGGAACAGTTTGGAGGACTCAGAAGAAGACAGGAAAATGTGAGAAAGTTTGGAACTTCCTAGATACTTGTTGAATGGCTTTGACCAAAATAATGATAATAATATGGACCATGAAATTCCATTTGAGGTGGTCTCAGATGAGGAAGTTGTTGGAAACTGGGATAAAGGTCACTCTTGCTATGTAATAGCAAAGAGACTGGTGGCATTTTACCCCTGCTTTAGAGAGTTGTGGAGCTTTCATCTTGAGAGAGATGATTTAGGTTATCTGGCAGAAGAAATTTCTAAGCAGCAAAACATTCAAGAGGTGACTTAGATGCTGTTAAAAGCATTCAATTTTAGAAGGGAAACAGAGCATAAACGTTCAGAAAATTTGCAGCTTGACAATGCAACAGAAAAGTCCATTTTCTGAAATGAAATTTAAACCAGCCATAGAAATTTGCATAAGTAATGAGAAGTCAAATGTTAATCACCAAGACAACAGGTAAAATATTTCCAGGGCATTTTGGAGACCTTTGAGGCAAACTCTCCCATCACAGGCCTGGAGGCCTAGAAGGGAAAAATGATTTCATGGCCCAGGCCCAGGGCTACCCTGCTGTGTGCATCCTAGGGACTTGGCATCCTGGGTCCCAGCTGCTCTAGCCATAGCTAAAAGGGCCAAGGTACAGCTAGGGCCATGGCTTCAAAACCAGAAAAAGATACATTTCAAAAAGGTCAACATCTCCAGTGAATATTGATGCAAAAATCCTCAACCCAATACTAGCAAAACAAATTCAGCAATAGCTAGAAAGATCATGTATCATGACCAAGTGGAATTTATCCCTATGATGCAAGGATGGTCCAACACACACAAATCAATCAATATGATACATCATGTAAATGTAAAGAAAGACAAAAATTATATGATAATTTCAGTTAATGCTGAAAAAACATTGGATAATATTCTACATATATTAATCATGCAAAAACCTCAGAAAACTAAGAATTCAAGGAACATACTTCAACATAATAAAAGGCGTATATGACAGACCTATAGCTAGTGTCATACTGAATGGGGAAGCACTTAAAGCCTTTCCTCTAAATTCTAGAACACAACAAGGATGCTCACTATCACCACTATTATTCAGTATACTACTGGAAGTCCTAATTGAGGCAATCAGATGAAAGAAAGATATAAAAAGAGGTCAAATTGGAAAAGAATAAGTCAAATTATCCTTTTTTGCAAATGATATGATCTCATACATGGAAAAACCTAAAGACTACACAGAAAACTATTAGAACTTATAAACAAATTCAGTAAAGTTGCAGGATACAAAATTCAACATAAAAATCAGTTGCATTTCTATATTCCAACAGTGAACAATGTGAAAAGAAATTAAGAAAGTAATCTCATTTACAATAGCCACAGATAAATTTAAATACCCAGGAGCTAATTTGACCAAAGACATAAAGTATCTCCATAACAAAAATTATAAAACAATCATGAAAGAAATTGAAGAGAACATCAAAAAATGAAAAATATTCCTTGTTCGTGGATTGGAAGAATCAATATTGTCAAAAATGTTCATACTATGCAAAGCCATCTAGGTATTCAATGCAATCTCTATCAAAATGCCAATGGCATTCTTCATAGAAACAGAAAAAAAGTTAAATTTTATGTGGAACCACAAAAGACCCAGAATGGCCATAGCTATCGTAAGCTGAAAGAACAAACTGGAGGAATTGCATTACCTGACTTTAAATGATACTACAGAGATACAGTAACCAAAACAATAAGGCACTGGCCTACAAACAGACACGTAGACCAATGGAACAGACTAGAGAACCTAGAAAAAAATCCACACACCTAGAGTGAACTCACTTTCATGAAAGGTACCAAGAACATACACTGGCAAAAAGACAATCTGTTCAATAAATGGTGTTGGAAAAACCAAATATCCATATGCAGAAGTAAAAAACTAGACTCCTTCTTCTAACCATATACAAAAATCAAATAAAAATAGGTTAAAGACTTTAAGAACTCAAACCATGAAACTACTACAAGAAAACATTGGAGAAAATCTTCAGGACATTGGTCTGGGTAAAAATTTCTTGAGCAATACCCCACAAGCACAGGTGACCAAAGCAAAAATAAACAAATGGGATTACATCAAGTTAAAAAGCTTCTGTACAGCAAAGAGTACAATCAACAAAGTGAAGAGACAACCCAAGGAATGAGAGAAAATATATGTGCTAACCACCCATCTGAAAAAAAGATTAATAACCAGAATATATATGGAGCTACAACAAATCTATAGGAAAAATATATAATAATTAATCTAAAAATGGGCAAAAGATTTGGATAGTTCTCAAAAAAAGAAATACAAATGGCAATCAGGCATATGAAAAGATAGCCAACATCATTGATCATCAGAGAAATGCAAATCAAAACTACAATGAGATATCATCTCACCCCAGTTAAGATGGCTTATATTCAAAAGACAGGCGATAACAAATGCTGGTGAGGGTGTGAAGAAAAGGGAAGCCACATACACTGTTAGTGGGAATGTAAATTAGTACAACCACTATAGAGAATAGCTTGAAGGTTCCTCAAAATACTAAAAACAGAGTTACCATATGATTCAGCAATCCCACAGCTGGGTATATACCTAAGAGAAAGAAAAACAGTGTATCAAAGAGATAGCCATACTCCTGTATTTGTTGCAGCACTGTTTACAATATGTAAGATTTGGAGGCAATCTAAGTATCCATCAACAGATGAATGGATAAGGAAAATGTGGTACATGCACAATGAAGTACTATTCAGCCATAAAAAAGGATGAAATCTTGCCATTTGCCACAGCTTAGTTGGAATTGGAGATCATTATGTTAATTGAAATAAGCCAGACACAGAAAGAAAAACATCATATGTTCTCACTTATTTGTGGGATCTAAAACTCAAAACAATTGAACTCATGGACATAAAAAGTAGAAAGATGGTTACCAGAGTCTAAAAAGGGTAATGGAGGTGCAGGTGGGAGGGAGGTGGAGATGGTTAATAGGTACAAAAAGCAGAAAAAATGAATAAGGCCTACTATTTGATAGCACAAATGTTTCTATAGTCAACAATAACTTAATTGTACAATTTAAAATAAAGAGTGTAATTTTTTTTTTTTTTTTTTTTTTTT
>NW_016813226.1:77371-96673 GCF_001698545.2 Rhinopithecus bieti
TTTTTGTAACTCAAAGGATAAATGCTTGAGGGGATGGATACCCCATTCTCCATGATGTGCTTATTTGACATTGCATTCCTGTATCAAAACACCTAATATATCCCATAAATATATACACTGACTGTGTACCCACAAAATGTTTTTTAAAAATTTTGAGAAGAAAGAACTGCCAGGTGCGGTGGCTCATGCCTGTAATTCCAGCACTTTGGGAGGCTGAGGGGAGCAGATCACCTGAGGTTGGGAGTTTGAGACCAGCCTGACCAACATAGAGAAATCCTGTCTCTACTAAAAATACAAAATTAGCTAGGCTTGGTGGAGCATGACTGTAATCTCAGCTACTCGGGAGGCTGAGGCAGGAGAATCTCTTGAGCCCAGGAGGCGGAGGTTACGGTGAGCTGAGATTGGGCCATTGCACTCCAGCCTGGGCAACAAGAGCAAAACTCCATGTCAGAAGAGCAAGGAAAGAAAGGAAAAGAAAAGAAAGGAAAGAAAGAACCAAGAACCAATTCTGCTTAATCGTTGAACTCAACCTTCTGGCCTCTTGAACTGTGAGACAATATGCTACTCTCTTTTAAGCCATTCAATTTATGGTACTTTGTTACGGAAGCCCTAATAAATTAATACAAATATTTATAACTTATTTATTTGTTTATCAATTTGTTTGTAATCATCTAATGAATACTTGTGAAAATATCAACTGTTCTGTTCAAAGAGATGAGACTATGCTTCAGTAACAACATCAAAATAGTAGATTTCTGTAACAAAGCTTATTTCTAGTTTCACTACCTGTCTAGAGGATTGACTGGAGTCAGTTTGTCCCATCCCTCTTAACTGTAATTACATTACAGATGTAATAGTTCACCATAACAGGGAGAAATATGGTGAATTACACTGGCTCTTAAAACTTCTCTCTGGAGGTGACACATAGCATACCATTGGCCAGTAAAAGTCACATGGCATCATTTAATATCAAAAGACAGGGAACAATCCTACAATAAGACCTAAAGGAAAAGAATCAAAATACATAGGAACAGTCTAATAATTGCCAACTGACTCCAATTTAACATATTATCATTAACATATATCACTATAATCTTGTTTTGGAACATTTCCATTGTCCCAAACACTTCCCTTTATTACACTAGCAGTCAATTTCTTCTTGCAACTTACCTCCCCTAGGAGAAGTGACTAAAATTTTGCATTCTGTCTATATGAATATCTTTTCTAGACATTTGGTATAAATGAAATCACATACTATGTAGTCTAGCTTCAAGTAACATTATATCTCCTTACATAAACTGTAAAATATTTACAGCAATATGACTTAATATGATTTAATTTTCACCTATCATCTGTTGTGCTATTGTTAGCATAAATTTCATTTATAAATCTGTTATAACCCTCAGCCTACACTTATACATTTTGTCTTTAAGAATCAATTATCTTTTAAATATTTTAAATGAAAAAAGTCATATTAAACAAATATATAGTATTATTAAAACTCAAAGTAAGAAAATACACAACTCAATTTTAAAAAAATGGACAAAAGACTTGAACAAATACTTTACTAAAGGAGAGGACACTAACTACTTTACAAAAGTAAACACCACCAGTGGCTTATAAGAATATAAGGATATGCTAAAAATCATTAACAGGGCAATTTAAATTGAAGTGAAAATGATTACTTCTATATGTCAAGGTTAAATTTTAAAAAATGACAAATGCAAGTATTGACAAGGATGTTGAGGAGCTGAAACTCTCATGACTGGAACTCATAGCTGAAAGCCTTTTATAAAGTTTTACACATATACCATACTACTCCTATGTCTAAATAATTACTCTCCATTATGAAATCTATGTACACACACACACTTGAACACAAATGCTCGTAACCACATTTTTTTGTAATGGCCAACAACTTTAAATAATCTCAATATGCATCAACAGGTAAATGAAAACAAATTTTGGCATATAAATATAAGGATTACATCTTAACATAAAAAGAAATAAATTATTGATATATATATATACATACATTTGTGTGTGTGTACGAATAAAGCAATATGGATAAATCTCAACAAGATTATAATAAGCTAAAGAACCCAGACACAAAAGACCACATACTGTGTGAATATATTTATAAGAGATTCTAGTGAAGACAAAGCAAATATAAAGTGAAATAAATCAAATCAATAATTGCCTAAGAGGATAAAAATGTTCTACATCTCGATTGTATGGTTACTATATATATTAATATATTTGTCAGAACTCAGTATTTTGTATGAGTTCATGCAAGTGTCTTTTATCATACATAAAATATACATCTATAACGTTGATTTGAAAAATGCCTTTTTATCTGTAGTCACCCTGTATAATCTAGTAACAGACAGTAAGTAATATTTGCAATTCCCATGTTTAATACTAAATATGTCCGTGAATATTTCACTTTCCCCTTAATGTATGTTTATTATGACCTAAATTTCAATCCATCTTTGAAATAGAACCTTTGCATTCTTTCCAGTTTAACTTAAGCCTCATAGAAGGGTAATATGAGAAAACTTTATGGTGATGGAAGACATGTATATCTTGGTATGGTGGTAGAACCACAAGCCTACACATGTGATAAAATTATGTAGAACTAAATACATACATACACACACACTCACACACGACTGTAAGTAAAACTACTTTTTTGAGACATATTTATCTTTTTAATTAAGCTTTGTAATTTGCGATTATTGCATATTGACATACCAGTGTGAAAATCTAATAAAATTAGTGGATTGTATCGATGTTAATATCCTGGTTCTGATATTATAGTATAGTTTCGCAAGATGTTATAACTGGTGGTAAATGTGTAAAATGTATAAGGGATCTGTTTTATTTCTTACAACTGCATGTGAATCTATGATTATCTCAAAGTTAAAAACTGAATATGACCCAAGAGAAATCAGTTTATTAAAAATCTTCTACATTCACTGCTCTCACTTACACTATATCTTAGCAACCTGATTCAAAAAACAGGAACTTCTAAAGGCAAGTTTTCTTGAACAAAAATTTGATTTTGTAGCTATATAAATCTCATTTAGTTGTCTTCGAAGTTGTTCCAGGTGTAATTTCTGTTTTCTCTGATTTCCTGTTGCATTTTTTCTATTCATCATAGCACACTAAAAATTCACTGTAGTTGAACACACATTCTAGGACCTATAATCTATAACAATAACCTTGACTGATAAGTAAACAAAGCCATTTAGGAAGCATGTATAATGGGGCAGTCTTTAGATAGACACCTGTGTCATGTTCCTTTACTCAAACACATATGTAGTTCACAATAAGATAAAGAATTTAAACATTGGCCCCAGGGAGGAGACCCAGGAGTCTCTCCATGCCCTGACCTCTATGTATCACTCTCACAATACAAGACTGTTGTTGGGCCTAATTTTCTTGGCAGTAGAATCACTGCGTGAGTACATATCAGAGATAGTAGGATAACCTTTCTCTCTCATCCACTCTGCAGGAGTAATGAGAATATACAGTACGGTTTCATAAATAGCTGTTGTCTTCGAGGGGTACTTCTTAGATGTGTTTTGCTCTTCCAAATATCAGTCTAATGCTGAGCCAGCCACGGAGAGAGATTAAATAACTGTTGCGTGGCTATTTATTCTTCATACTGAAATTTTTCATCCTAAAATAGAAGTAACATGGAGAAAAATCTGCTGGAAAACTAAACTCTTGACACGGAAGAAGAGATAATAAAATTTCCAAGCCTACAGGAAAAGATTTTGTTCTTCATTTTCTTAAGCAGTTTTGTTACTTTTGAGTAAAAATGAGAGATTAGAAGAGTGGTATTTATTTTGTTTTGTTGCTAACAAGCAATCGGAAATAGTGACTAGTAGAACCTTGGAGAGTGCCTAGTCCAGTCAAGGTGACCATGACTAAAAGACCTCCAAATTAATACCATAGAGAGTTGCCTTTAGCTCTTTATTCCTCATTTCTGCCACCAGCTATTCATTATAGTCTGTCCTAGTTTTGCTGCTGTTTACTATTTTTATAAAGCAAACAAAGAATTTGTGGTTCTAATGACTGCCACCAAGACATGAGTGGATCTGTTCTTGGCCTGTTTAATCTTGGATCACTTAGTGTCACATTGCACTAGTGAACCCATCTTTAAAGCAGTGGATGCTACCTTCATTTATACTTCTTGTTCCAAATCAATTAAATTGTTATAAACTACTTAAGATGACTTTTCTTTTATACTTTAACTTAATGCTAAATGCATCTTTTCATGAAACAAACTCAAAGTTAAACCTGCCTTCAAGTCAGTAAATGCCTATAGTCCCGAAATGTCTTATTTCCTTAAAAACATATTCAATTTTCCCTTGTTAATTTTATTTTGTGTGATTTTCTATGTTCCTTAAATAATAAGTTTCTAGGTTTGAACAGTGATCTATCAGAGGTAATTCTGCCTTAGGAGCTAATCAACCACCTGGGAATCAAGGACTCTGATTTTTTATTTCCTTTCTTTGACTAACTTGCCAAAATTTGGGGATAATTACTAATTTTTGGGACATTAAATTTGCCTTAAGGAGAGTAGGGTGAATAACATAGTAAGGATTTGGTGAGGTGGAACTAATGGATTTTAATACTTTGCAGTCATAAAATATTTCATGGGGATATTTGGAAGTGGGTTTATGATTCTATCAAACTAAACTATTAAACTTGAAAATGAATGCTCAATCTCTGTAAATGTGTTTATTCAGTTTCTGAATTTTGCAGATTTCAAAGTTTTGATTTATTCAATGATAGGATAAGAACACGTAAAATTAAAGAAACATTTCTCTTGTTCATAATGAAAACATCTCTGAAGAGTAAATAGTAAATGAGGCCTAAAATGAACAGTCAGCTTAAGCCCAGCAGGAGAGTTCCTCAGAGGGGAACAGATTTGGAAACTAACACTTTTCCATTTGCTGTGTCGCTACAGAGGTGTAAATTTCTGGGAAGTCATGCAGACTGCTTAAATGAGAAGATCTGCAAAGGGAAGAAAATTCTGCTTTTCTGGTCATCTCAAACTCCTATCCTTCCCGTGCAGCATAACCTTTTATTTCTTATCAACATATTATACCTTTCTAGATTATGTATCTACCATATATTCTAAATTGACTATTTGTCAGTCAGCTTTGCTTTTTATAAGAAAATTGAGCCAAGTTTAGAAAAGTGAAAGTTTCTGATGTTGCAATCAATCATAGATGGAAAGGGCATTGTTGATTCCAGCAGAACATAAAATAATGCATGTCCTTTCGGTTCAAAAAGGCTGATCACTGAGGTTTCCCAAACTCAAAGCATATGGAAGTCTATTGAGGTGAATTGTTAAGCTTTCTTCTATTAGACATTCAACCGTTATTGTTAGTAACAGTAATTGCAACAATGATAGTGATACAACTTATTCGACATAGATTACTTGCTAGATATCCATGTATTTGTTTTCTGTATGCCATCTTTTATTTCCTCATAATCACTTTTGGAGGTATTTTTATCAGCATCTCATAGGTGAACATGCTGCAACTTAGAGAATTTGAGTAATTTACTTAAGTTAATACAACTCGTAAGTGGTGGATCTAGACACAAACTCAACTTTCTCTGACTCCAAAGACCATCATGCCACACTCCCTTGGCATTACCATCTCCCTTCGATAGAAAATGCTGTACTGCACTAGTCAGACTGAATGTTGGCCTCGGGATGTGATAGAATTCTGAGAACTAGGATGACTCCAATTTTCCTGACATGGAGTCTAAAATTTCCTAATTGAGCATTACATAAATTGGATCATTAGAAATTTCTTTGAAAAGTAAATACTATTTATTCACAGATGACTGAGACTACATATGAGTTTATCTTTTCAGCCATGGAGTACTTGTGATCATGAAATGAGCATTTTAACAGAGAAGGTTGCAATCCAAGATAAGGGGAAGTCTGTGAAGTGGATAAGCCTTCTACCCCAGGTCCCTTTCCAGTACCTATGTTTTGCGGTTCTCTGCTTTTCCTCCAGTCTTCTCATTATGGTCACCAGGTTTCCTTTCTCACTCCCACGTCTCTCTCACTCCCCATGATTTCCCCCCTCCTCCTCCCCATTCCTTCTTTCTTTCTCTCCCTCCTTCCCACCTCTGACCTTTAAGTCTGAAGTCTGAAGTCTACACAATGTGCCTACTCACACTTGCATATTCAAGTTTGTTTCATTTGGGGCTGGGGAAATTTAACAACTTAATTTATTTATTACCCCTCAGGGACAGAATTAAAGTGTTAAGACTGACCAATTGAGGTGTTCATTTGTTTGGTCACACCAACCTAATAAAAAACCTCTAAGTCACAATTCTCTCTTGAGGAAATCAGATTGAAGGACAACAGATAAAGTTATTTTTGGGACTTTAAGTGATTATAGAGACTTGTTAAAGGTGGATGAAGGCCGATTGGCATTGTGGAAAGATGAGTGTGCTGATCTCAGAGATCATCATTGATAACACTGAGTTTATAACTATATAATATTTTTCAATATGATAAATGGCAATTCTAGAACAGGACTAACAAACATTTTCTGCAAAGGCTAGAGAGTAAATATTTTCTGTCTCCATCATGATTTCTCAATTTTGCCATTGTAGTAGAAATTAGCTGCACACAATGAGTAAATAAATGACCAAGACTCTGTTCCTACAATAAGTTTTATTCACAAAATGGGTAGATGGCAGAGTTGGCACACAGTGTATAATTTTTTGACCTCTATTCTAGATTCTTATTTTTCACTGCCTATATCTAACCAATCACCATAACTTAGATAATCTACCTCTAAACAGGTTTTATCATCTTCTTTCCCTTCCTAGGTGCTTATTATGTGATATTCCTTGAGTTAATAAATGCTTATGCATTATCTCTTTTAAACTTTCCCAATGCCTGCCAGTTGTCCTTACTCTCCCAATTTTAAGGCTTAGAAAAATTGAGTAACCTGCCCCACACCATGCAATTATTAAGTAGATGGAATATGTCTCATGGGAAAGTCTATGGTTATAATAATCTCTGATCTTCCATCTAATATTTTTGCCTCAATTCCCAGCCCTGAACAAAGGTACTAGAATAATTAACCAAATCCCAAGCATACTCAGGTTCCTTACTTGATTAAAAGTCTTCAGTGAGCTGGCATCAGCTTACCTCTCCAGCTTTGCTCCCACAAGAACCTCCTTATTTTAACCCACCCCCACCCCATCACATAAACATTCCCATAGCTGAGTTTAGAGATCAGCCATACTAAACTGCTTTAAATCTCATTAAGTAAATAAAGCAGCTTCCATGACAACATAGCTTTGCTCAGTTTGTTGTTAATTCCTGATGTCCCCTTTCCCTCCTCCCCTTCCTCTCTTTGTCTCACCTCTTTATCATTTTCTGCCTTTCCCTGTGTTTCCAATGTTTTTCCAAGAAAACTTTCTGGATGCAACTGTTCAATAGAAACTTTATCATTGTAAACAAATGTTTTTTCTTCATAGCACATATATTTTTGTATGTTTGTTTGCTTTACTGTATACAATTTTTGTTGTTTTTATATTATATCTGCCTCTTTCTATTATATAGACTAGTATATCATTGGTAGGTACAGAAAGCAGGGAAATTCTGGACAGAAGAGGAAGGGTCCCCAGCAAGAGCCCCACCCTCAAGCTGAAAAGCCTGGAACCGCAGCCCAAAGTGAGAACTTACATCCCTGTTTTCCAACTTCAATGTTGTCTTTTCCAAAACCACCCATGACCCACCCTGCCCCCCATCTTGTGCTCATCAAAACCCCAGCAGAGAGGAGAAGCAGCTTGACATTGGAGACAGCGGTTGAACATAAGAGAGAAGCAGCTTGACTTCAAAGGGACAGCTTGATGGTGATGCTTGGGAGAGGAGCCCTACGGGGGATGACCAGACTCCAGGGAAAGATTACCTTCCCTAACTATGCCCCTCTCAGCTCCCCTTCCCACTGAGAGTCACATTCACTGTCAATAAAACTTCCCACATTTACTATCTTCAGTTCAGTTGTGAAACCTCATTCTCACTGGATGCTGGACAAGAACTCAGGTGCCATGAGTGTGAGTGCAAAAGGCTGTCACACTGATCCTCTACTGAGCTGTTCCTATTTAAGCTGTCCACAGATGGCAAAGCTACAAGGGCACTGTTACACTTCCTCTGGGGATTCAGTGGTCACAGGCACCCTCCCCTAGACACTGTCACAGGGCCAGTGTGAAGTCTCTTGTTGGGCCTCAACAGTGCTCACCCTGGCTCCTGCACCCGCTCACCTGTGCTCTCCCTGCCACAAGGGGTGGAGCAGTGAACAAGTGGAGTTCACCCCTGCCGACGCCCATCCACTCCAGTTCCCACCCATGACGGGTTCAGGACAATATCCTGCTTCACCATCTAGGATGGAATTTGGCTGCTCTTTACGCAGCTAGAAATTTTTACATAATTTTTAAGAGTAGAGAGTCATGTGGATGAGAGGAGGGTACATGAAAAGGGTGACAAAATAATCTGGAGTTATTCAAAATATATATTAAGTCTTTGCAAATATGAAAGTGTACCTTGTTGAGAAAGATCACAGATAGGTACAGATTTACAGGGATTTTATTTGTGAGTTTTTGTTTGGGGAGAGAAAGGAGAGCTATAATGTGAGAGACATGTATTATGATCTAAGCGATGTGACTGAGGTAGGGCTGCATCTATGGCACACACATTGCTTTATAGTGGAGATTTTATCTAGATAAAATAAGAATAGTCATATAATTAATACTACAGAACAGTATTTCATATCAAATGAAATATTGTATGAAATAAAATGTTCAAAGCACTGCGTTTAGGAGTATTCAAAAACTCTGGTGATGATAGTGACCCTCATGTAGAAAATCAAGTGTTACAATTGTTCTAAGATGTAGATTTAAGAATGAAACCCTAAGCAAAAAATCTTTAAAAATAACTGACACTCTGATGGTAGTTTCTTTTGCTGTGCAAAAGCTCTTTAGTTTAATAATAATCCCAGTTATTGGTCAATTTTTGCTTTTGCTTTGCCATTGCTTTTGGTTTTTGTAGACATGAGGAGTCCTTGCCCATGCCTATGTCCGTGGAGATGGTACTACTAGATGTTCTCTATGGTTTTGTGATGGTATTGTGTAGGGTCTAACAGTTTCTAAAGTTCTCGTAATCGATCTTGAATTAATCTTGCGTATAAGGGGTTAGACCGACAGGATCCGGGCGCGTCCAGTTTTCAGCTCTCCTACTTGAGGTGGCTAAGCCGGAAATTTTCCCAGCACCGACTTGTATTAAAATAGGGAATCCCGTTTCCCCATTTGCTTGTGTTCTGCTCAGGTTTGTCGCAAAGATCCAGATGCCTGTAGGATGTGTGGTTATTAGTTTGCTGAGGACTTCTGGCTTCCTGTTCCCAGTTGGATCGTTATATCTCTGTGTTGGTACGCGGGGAGTACCATGCTGTTTTGGTTCTGTGTAGCCCTTTTAGTATAGTTTGAAGGTCAGGGGTGTAGCCCGTTTGACCGCTCCAGCTTTGTCCTTTTGGACTTAGATTGTCCTTGGCAATGCGGCCCTTTTTTGGTTCCATATGACACTTTAAAGCAGTTTTTCTTCCAATTCGGGAAGAAAACTCATTTGTTAGCTGATGGGGATGGCTGAATCTAGTAAATAAAGCGCTTGGCCAGTTATGGCCATTTTCACGGATATTGATTCTTCCTATCCATTGATGCATGGTATGCTTCTTCCATTGTTTGTGTCCTCTTTGATTTCCACTGAGCAGTGGTTTGTAGTTCTCCTTGAAGAGGTCCTTTACATCCCTTTGTAAGCTGGGATCCTAGGTATTTTGATTTCTCTTGAAGCAATTGTGAATTGGGAAGTCATTTCGCTGATTTTGGCTTCTCTGCTTGTCTGTTACTGGTGTATTAAGAATGCTTGTGATTTTTTGCCACATTTAATTTTGTATTCCTGAGACTTTGCTTGAAGTTGTTATTTCAGCTTAAAAGGAGATTTATTTTGGGCTGAGACGATGGGGTTTTCTAAATAACAATCATGTCATCTGCAAAACAGGGAACCAATTTGACTTCAAGAATGGAGAAAAATTTTTGCACCTCCTACCTCATCTGACAAAGGGGCTAATAATCCAGAATCTACAAAGAACTCAAACAAAATATGAGAAAAAACAAACAAACCCCATCAAAAAAGTGGGGAAAGGATATGACAGACATTTCTCAAAAGAGATATTCATAACAAGCCAAACAAGCAACATGGAAAAAATGTCATCACCACTCGCCATCAGAGAAATGCAAATTCAAAAACCAGCAATGAGATACCATCTCACACCATTAGAATGGCAATCATTAAGAAGTCAGAAAGCAACAGGTGTTTGGAGAGGATGTGGAAAATAGGAACAACTTTTACCACTGTTGGTTGGGATTGTAAACTAGGTTCAAACCATTATGGAAAACAGTAGGCATTCCTCAAGGATCTAGAACTAGATGTTACCATATTGAACCCACTCATCCCACTACTGGGGTATATACCCAACGGATTTACAAAATTATTCTATACAAAGACACATGCTAGCACGTATGGTTTATTGCACACTATTCACAATAGCAAGACTTGGAATCAACCCAAATGTTCATCTGTGACAGACTGGATTTAAGAAAATGTGGCCACATATACACCATGGAATACTATGCAGCCATAAAAAAGATGAGCTTTGCGTCCTTTGCTAGGGACATGGATGCAGCCTGCGGAAAACCATCAATTCTTTAGGCCCAAACTATCACAAGAACAGAAACCAAACACCGCCATGTTCTCACCTCATTATGGTGGGAACTGAACAATGAGATCACTTTGACTCTGGGAAGGCGGAACATCACGCACTCAGGCCGGTATCATGGGGCAGGGGGAGGGGGGAGGAGGGAGGGCTTGCCACTTGGGAGTATACAAGATATAAATGAATGAATTGATGGGTGCTGACGAGTTGGATGGGGCAGCACACCAACATGGCAAAAGGATATACCATATGTAACCAAACCTGCCACGTTCATGCACATGCTACCCTAGAACTGTAAAGTATAATAAAAAAAAAAATAAAAAAAAAAAAAAAAAAAATAACTGCACTGAGATATTTGTCATGTTTAGTTTAAGACTATACTGAAAATAATTTAACATGTAAAAGTACATGACATTTTTATATCAATTAGGGCAAATGTTTTCACAGTTTCTTAATAATGTATTTGTCTTGTTATTTATGTTTCACAAAGCAGTATATTTTACTTGATTTTAGAGTTTCTGTCCTTTTATCTCTGGAACTGACTTTTTAGTATTTCAGTTAAGAAATTAAATTTTAAATGTTAAAAGCCCATTGATGCTACAAAGTAACATTGTAAGTTAGTTTGGAAGCTCTCCCACTAGACTGAAGGGGCCACATGGAGGTAAATAACACATTCTACAGAAATTACCAAAAAACAGTCACAGTGCTGGCAGTTATACAGCTAGGGATGAACAACTTGGGGAAAAAGAAGCTGCTTTGTGAATTTACCTGAGAATAGTGTCTACTAATGAACTATTCCAAGCACATTAGTGGCCTGAGGGAGTCTTCTCCATGTCTCAGAAGTGTAGTGCTTGATAGCTCACACACTTCACTCATAACAACTGTAGGATAATCCCAGCCTGCAGTCCTGTCTCTTAACAAGGATGCAAGGAATTCCCCAGAGACATCCCAGGAGAGACATTTCTGCATTATTGTTCACAATCTCAGAAAAGCAAACAGAACATAAAGAAAACTACAGTATCTTATAAATCCCGATTCCATAAAAATAGTTAGGAATATGAAATGCCAGTCTTGAAATTGTCAAAATATGTTGTTTTATCTTTTTTGGATAATAATGAGAAATAATGTGTAAAGCATCATATCTCATGAAGGGTAACATTGCCTCAAACCACTTCATGGAATGCTGTGTCTAAGTCCATTGCTGTTCAACCATAATTAACAGGTAACCATGGGATACAATGATTACATATGGTTTTAATAAGACTGATTTAATCTATAGAAAGTGTGAAGGTAGAAAATGACCTATTAGATTTGGTGGCAAATAAAGATCCATACATGTATCAACTGACAGAAGTTTACTTCTATTTTACAAAACAAAATTTAATGGTAGTGGGGTGATGAAATTCTTATGTTCATATTAAAAATCTCTGAAGGAATGATTGGTGTTCATCAACGCTAATACATTAAAAAATACTGGCTATGTTAGTAAACTTCAAACCTATGATTCTTAAGCTCTCCTTCCTGTCACCAAAACAAAAACTCACAAATATAATCCCTGTAAATCTGTACCTGTCTGTGACCCTTCTAACAAAGAAATTCATGGAGATGCCACGGGATAGTTTAAATGTTCAGGGGAAACCACAGATATGTCATACAAACCACTAGACACTAAATTTTCTACATTCATTTTGAAAATGTCATATTTACAAAGGTGGGATTTAGAAATTTGCTGTGATCTACAGCAAGTACTACAGGAAATGAGGGTGGTACTCTCCAACGTATGAAAAGTTGTGCAGTGCCCAACTCGTGCACTCATCCCACTAGTAAGTAATTTTGGTTATTTAAAAATAAAATATGTATTTTTTCAATTTATGTGTATTATTTTTTCAAATGGATACTGTGTTCTTAGAACAAAATAATTGTTGTTTGGACCTTTCTATTTACTAAACATAACTATTAGGTTTTGGTTTTGTTTTTGGTCCTGTAATCACTGTAAAAAAAATATTGAGAGACTGAGGTTCTGTGAATCCAGAAAGTTATAAAATCTCTTCTCTGATCTCATACAACATGAGTGCTAAAAAATATAACAAAACGACAAAGGAACAAAAATCTCTAACTGGATATTAGACATCAATGTCAAAAATATTTGATTCAAAACAAAAGGAGATAATTGTGCTATCAACATCTTCATCATTACTACGTACCTAATATAAAACTAATGACTACTACATGTAATTTCTAATTCTTATAGCAATCCACTTATATAGATATGAATGATGTTGTTGAAGATTTTACCTAATGAAATCAAGATTACGGAACAAATAGATGGTCTGTCAGAACAAGTGGATTGCCATGTCTTCTTTCGGCATCCCAACACCTGTTTCCTGAACTATTTTTCTTTTATATGCCAAGCATACTTGACACTAAGAATTCTAAAAAGGATACTCAGTTCATTCTAATTGTGTTTACTTCGGGAATTGAATTTTAAGAAGGAAGCTAATGAACTGAAATATTTGTAGAGTGATGAGGAGAGGAAATTTAATATTAAATTATGTGAAGAATTATTGAAAATGTAAAGATGCTTTCCTAGAAAGAAAATAGTTTTATGGAAACAAAATATTTTTCTAACATTTGAAGGATGATTAATTCAAAGAAACCTCACATTGATTTCATGTTGCTGGAGTAGAGGACCATCAGGGAGAGAGATAGTGGCTCTCTTTAGAGTTCCTCTTGGCAACTCTCTTCCATCATTGTTAAAAAGATTTAGAGTCTAAGACAAGATGGTTTGGAGCCAGTTGTTCCTGTGATTCTCAGTGGGGCATCTCTGTCCCTTACAATCTATTACAAGGCCTGAGACTGTTGGCAATCCCCTGCTGCTTGATTCAAGAATGCCTCAACTGGTGGCATTCTGGAGCATTTCTAGCCCAGGGAAGAAAAATTTGCTATAATGAGAGTTTTCAAAAATGATATGAGTTGCATTTGGAAAGTAATGGCATTTCTATCTTTGTAGGCATTTAACGCAGAGACTTATTGGAGTAATTAGTGGGTGAATTTTAGATGTGATGCCTGTGTTGGAAAACATTTGAACTAGAATACATACAGATTTCCAAAATTACCACTTCCCACAGTCAAGGTTGTACTGGCTACTAATAACGAAATTAGAAATACGATCAAATATTGGATTCCCTATGGCTCAGATGGACTCAGAGAGTTCTGATTGAGAGAGGAATTAGAGTCCACAGAATCAATTTAAGACAACAACAACTGAAATAAGAAATGAACAAACAAAAGCTATTGAGAATTAGGAAGAGCGCAGTTCAGAGAACCAAAGGTTGGGATTAAAGTCGGGGTAATAGAGTCAAGGAAGTGAACCTGAAAGAAGAGTAAGCCAAGATCAAAGTGGGAGTTGAAAGAAGTGAGGTGGAAGGTCTATGATTCAAATTTTAGCAACAATAGTTTGGTCCATTTGAGATCTGATGTAGAAATACTTTTGGCCTTGCCAAAATATCACATATTGTGATCATAATTTCATTAAGTTAATGATGTTAGCTGCCTTTTTTTGAATTGTCCCCTTAACATCAGTGTTCTTGAAAATCATGCAGGTTGCTATTTCTGAGAGTGCTTCTTTCCCTGTTCAATTGAAATGAATAATGGTTTACTAATATAGTGACTCAAGCAGGCAACTATAGAAACAATATTTAGATAGAATTAGTCAAAACAAACGCAATCTGTTTCAGGCATTAGTAGCTTTATTATATGGTTTATGAATTTATGTGGAATACAGAATCACATGGAGAATAATTTTGGTTAAACAATGTAGGCAAGAATAAGAACTATGAACAATTCAAGTGTCTTTTAAGCATACACTGCTGGACAAAAATCTCCCATCAGTTTCAGTAAGGATTGAACATTTTTCTTCCCTGGGCTAGAAATGCTCCAGAATGCCACCAGTTGAGGCATTCTTGAATCAAGCAGCAGGGGATTGCCAACAGTCTCAGGCCTTGTAATAGATTGTAAGGGACAGAGATGCCCCATTGAGAATCACAGGAACAACTGGCTCCAAACCATCTTGTCTTAGACTCTAAATCTTTTTAACAATGATGGAAGAGAGTTGCCAAGAGGAAGACTAGAAAAGAGATGTGGGAAGAACTAAAAGAAAAAACTTGTTTTCTGCTTTCGGTAATTTGTATTTTCTGAAGTCAGACCTCCCTATTGTGCAATGAAATGCTGACAGCAGTAAATGAGAATAGGTTCTTTAACACAACAGCACAGTGCCAGAAGCTCTTTAACAGTCCTCTCTGCTTACTATTGGGCTCAAAGTCAAATAAGTTAGTTGAGAGGCAGCAATAATCTGATGAGCCAGCACAAACTCTACCTGAGTGGAATGCTGTGGTCATCAGGTCTACCTTGCTATCAGCAATTAAAAATTAACCATGGCATTTTCAAAAGAAGAATGTGGCAATTAATATGAAGCTCATTTTCCACTTGACATATGTTTTAACAGCATCTGCTTTCTCAAGTCAGGACAGATACATGCAATGAACCTCTTTTGCGTGCAATGTGCAAAGCTAGGTCATTAACACACCTGCCAGGAAAGCAAGGGGGAAGGAAAAAAACATTCTTTCTCTTGGTAAACTCATTCATTCAAAACATCCAGTTTTTCCCACGCTGTCCTTTGAACACCCCAATTATCTCCTCTTGCCCTTACAAACAAGTGGTTTGAATTTTAATCAGCTGGAATGCAATCAGGGGTTGAAATAAATAGTGTTATTGAATCATTTTTACAGAGAAAAGACAGTTGCATACCTATACTGTATATGTTTCTGATTTTCACAAGGGTGGAATGCCTTTGCTGTGGACTGAAACAAACAATGTTTTATTTTTGTTTCAACCTCTGTTGACTTTCCTCTGCTTTCCTTTCCCCTAGAATGCCAGGGCCTCAGTTCCGAGAATAATTAGCAACACCCTCTGGTGATAACAGGGCCACAGCAACCCAACAGCGATATCTTACAGGCGCCAGCTGTGCTTCAGTATTTATTTATTAAGATCACAATATTTACACAGTATGAGTTCATTGAGATGGTGGGGAATTAAGCAATGCTCTAGCAGCTAAATTTTATGTGTATTTTTAAATGGAGATGAAAAAACTTCTAGGCTATGTACTGTTTACTTCCCTGGACAAAAGAAAGAAAGAAGAAAGAAAGAGAGAAAGAGAGAAAGAGAAAATCAAGCTTCTAATTCCATTCCAGCCCGGTTTTGCTAGCAGTTTGGTGTATAAGCCCTAGATGGGCTTTGCAGGCGTGCACTGCAGTGATTACTACAGTGAAACCTGCTTGTCCAACACAGAGGGGAAGCTTAACACTGCTGTAGGTGCATGGAATGACACTCAAAGAAACCAGGCAACAAGTTGTTATTAGCTGATAACTCTACTCAGCCCAGAGGTGTGAATGAGCAATCTAGAAATTTACTCCAAATCTCCCCTTCACATGAATTACTATAGCTTTTCATTGACTCTTCTGTAAGTATTTGTTATCACAGTGATAGGCCACACATGTTCTGATGTTCCTCTGCAAAGTGATTTGCTTTGCAAAACCCTATCTTAGGGAGGGTCTTTGATGTTGATAGATAATTTTAGGAATTTAGTTTGAAAAAAAATGATCAATGTGTATTTTAGGTGAGAAAATGATGAATGGCTGGAACAAGGAATGCATGCATTTTTTTTTTTTTAACATATGGAACTTCCTGATATTTCTGTTTTGAAGTCCCTCAAGTGAGAGTTGGTTCTATTTTTAAAATATAAATATGATTAATTAGTGGATAGGAATCATAGTTTATAGGAACAACAGGTTCATATGCCTGCTGTGCAACAACATATCCATTAAGCTGAGACAGCAAGGTTTGCAGCAAAGAAAGAGTTTAATGATTGCAGGGCACTGAATGAGGAGATAGGAGGAGCTCCTCAAATCCATCTCCCCAAAAAGTTCTAGGTTGGGGTTGTTAAGGAGATCACGGAATGTCAGGGGCTGGAAAATTGAAGTCATTGATTAATCAGTGTAAGGAAGGTGAAATCATCACAATACAGAAACTGCATTCTTTGGTGAGCTGGCTTCTTGCAGGATCCTTTTGACCAGCTGATGTCAGTACTTTCATCAGTATGCAGGACGTGAAGGAATAACTCAAAAAGAAAATTTAACATTTTGAAGGGTTCAAGTTATTCTCTATAGAGCAGTTAAGGAGAATTACAATCTTGCAACACAGTCTACATGATTCTATGCCAATAGGCACCAAAACAAGCAGGTCAGAGAGTAAACTGACTCAATGACTAATACTGAATGTGCGGCAAAAATGATTTACTTTTATTTCTCCCTTTCTCTTCCCTGATTCATTTTATAAAGTTTATAGGGGCCGTTTCAGTAAGATATTATGGTAAGTGAAATAAGCCAGGCACAAAAAGACAAATGCTACATGATCTCACTTATATGAGGAACCTAAAGAAATCAAACTCACAGAGGCAGAGAGAAGAATGGTGGGGTCTGGTGGGGGAGGGAATAGACTAGGGGAGCCGATATTGAGTTGGAGGAGAGGGAAATGTGAAGATGTTAGTCAAAGGGTATAAACTTGTGGTTATGCAGGATGAATAATTCTGAAGCTCTCATGCAGCATGGTGGGTATGGTTAATAACACTGTATTGTATAGTTGAAATTTGCCAAGAGAATAGATCTTACATGTTCTTACCACACACACTCAAAAATGGTAATGAAGGAAATTATAACATTTTACCCCAAAATATGGCTCTCTGGAATGATTATTTTAGATTAAAAATTCTTAGAGATCAACAGGCTCTGGAAGAGACTTTCCCTTTATCTACATAAAGATAGGATGACCCACTAAAGGGAACAAGAACATTGTCCTTGTTTTTATTCATGTTCTTCCTGTTATTTCGTTATCCAGGACGGGAAAGAAGACCAAAACTGTAACCATACCTGAACAGACCCTTTTTCAAGATAATTACTGTCTCCAAGGATCATTTAAATTCCAGAGATAACTATTTGCATGTTAATTTCTGTTCCAGATCCAATCATTCTTTTTAGTAATCATTTATGCCCCTCAATAGAATTTCTCCTCTCCCATCTCTCATAACCTGTTTTACCAGGATCCAAGTCCTCATTCTTTCTGTAACCTTGAGATGACCTATAATTTTCCGTACCTCATTAGGAAGTTGGGTCTTTATTCTGAATGCTTTCATATACGTGTTAAATAAATTTGGATGCCTTTTCTCCTGTTAATCAATCTTCCAAGTCAGATATTTTCAGTGAGCCCATAGGGACCAATGGCCTTGGCCCCTACAGTAACTATGTTAGATGATGAATATGTTAATTTACTTGATAGTGGCAATAAATTCACAATGTATACATATATTAAAACATCATGTTGTACGTCTTAAACATATACTTTTTTTTTTTGTTTTTTTTGAGATGGAGTCTCGCTCTGTCTCCAGGCTGGAGTGCAATGGCACAATCTCAGCTCACTGCAACCTGTATCTCCCAGGTTCAGGCAATTCTCCTGCCTCAGCCTCCTGAGTAGCTGGGACTACAGGTGCGTGCCACCATGCCCAGCTAATTTTTGTATTTTTAGTAAAGACGGGATTTAACCATGTTGGCCAGGATGGTTTCGATCTCCTGACCTCATGATCTGCCTGCCTCAGCCTCTCAAAGTGCTAGGCTTACAGGTGTGAGCTACCGCGCCCAGCCATAAATATATAAAATTTTTATATGACAATTATGCCTCAATAAAGCTGAGATTTAAAAAAGAAATCATAATAGAATGTGGAGCATTTGAATTGTTCTTTTATCATGGTTACCTCAAACAAGTCACATTTTCTTCATTAAATTTTTTCGTGTCATAAACATATAGAGAAAGATATTTGCCATCAAGTTATTAATGGTTCAATATTTTATCATCAGTTTTGACCAGGTGTAGCGACTCATGCTTTTAATTCCAGCATTTTGAAAGGTCAAAGTAGGAGGATTGCTTGATGCCAGGAGTGCAAGCCCAGCTTGGGCAATGTAGTGAGACCCCATCTCTACAAAAAATTTTTCAAAATTAGCCAGGTGTGGTGGTGCATGCCTGTAATTCTACCTACTTAGGGGGTTGAGGCACTAGGATGGCTTAAGCACAGGCGCTTGAGGCTTCAGTGAGCTATGATTGTACTATTGCGCTCTAGTTTGGGCAACAGAGTGAGACTCTGTCTCAAAAATAATAGCTTAACATTTTTTAAATATTTTGATTAAGAGGGCTTAATGTAGTTGTGTAAATAGTCTTCAAAATTAATGAATAAATCATTTTCAAAATTTAATATGAGACATTGTCAGTATTGAAGAAACTAGAAAGACTCCAAAATTGAGTTTTGTCAATAAGTAATAATAATGATAGGTTATCCTAATTATTAACAATATTACATCTAAGTATATTATATTTCTAATTA
>NW_016813226.1:97138-125532 GCF_001698545.2 Rhinopithecus bieti
TTTTATATATATATATATATATAAACTTACTAGTAAAGTAATATGTACACACAGAAAAGTGAACAGCAGATGATCACACAGATTAATGATTTACATCTCTATATCCAGACCCAGATCAAAGAATGAATTAATATCAGAAAACAGAACCCCTCTTTGGCACCTCCCATATTCTGTCTATGCCTTCCAGATAACTACTATTCTGATTTTTAAAGGCACAGATTAGTTTAAAGAATACTAACAGTCACAAAATTCCATATTAATTTCTACTTTAACCTTGTTAATATTCTGAATGTTAATGCATTAAAATGATTAAGGATAAAGATGGAAAGGGGGTGGGTGATCTTTCCTCCCCATTATAAGGGTCATGGCCAACATGCCTATAACAAAACATGGATTAATAAAAGAAAGGCATAACAGATTTACATACTATGGAAGCTTCCAGAATGAAGACCAAAGACCCTAGGAAAACTGTTTTTATCCCTAGAGTTGATGAACAATGGACAACTGTGTAAAACTGTGATTGGACAAAAAGAGTATGATCTAATGAGAACAGAGTGAGGAGAGAACCCAGCAAGGCCTATCAGTTCAGATTGTTGATGGAAAAAACAAACTCCATAAAATATTTAAAGAAGTTTATTCTGAGACAATATGAGTGACCACAGCCCAGGGAGCAGTCTCAAGAGGTCTTGAAAAAATGTGTCTGAGACAGTTGGATCACAGTTTGGTTCCATACATTTTAAGAAGACAGAAATTGTACGTATAATTATAAATCAATACATGGAAGCTGTACATTGCTTCAGCCTAATGGGGTGGAATATCTTGAAGCAGGTGCTAGGAGATAGGGGCTGCAGGGGCAATTAGGTAGATTCATAGATTTTTCTAACAGGAAATTGGTTGAAAAAGTCAAGCCTTATTTAAAGACTTGGAGTCATTAGAAAGAATTGCTTAAGATAAGGGGGTTACTGAAGCCATGGTTCTTATTATGTAGACGAAGCCTTATAGCTAGCAGTCTTCAGTGAGAATAGATGGTAAATGTCTCTTTTCAAACCTTAAATGTGTCAGATTCTCATTTAATCTTTCCTAGATTCTAGAAACACCTGAAAAGACAAAGTCTGGTTGCATTAATGGAGATTCTCAATGGATGCAAATTTCCCCCACAAAAGAAGGGTTTGCAGGGCCATTTTTAAATATGTCAGAAAATATATTTTGAATAAAATATTTTGATTTCCTTCCGGGCATGTTGTCATGTGATGCTATACCAGCTTCAGGTCAGAAGTGGAATCTTATTGCCACATAGAGTCTGTTTTCTTCATCTTATGATCAGCATGTCAATGCTGGTCAGTTATATCTAAACTCCAAAAGGGATGGGGGGTATAATGAGGTGTGTTGACCACCCTACCTATCATGGCTGGCAATCAGGTTTTTCAGGTTTTTCTGCAGTCCCCTTGGCAAAGAGGCAGTCAACTCATTTTACTGAGGTGCTTAAAATTTTATTTTTGATTTACAGGATTTTTCTTGGCTTCTCTGTGCAGCATTCCATCCTCAGAGAAATACTTTGCTTCTGAGGCCTTTACTTTGGGGTATTATTTTCTAAGCCCCAATAATAGCAAGAAAAATGGCTCTGAATTTTAAGTGGAAGAGCATACATGCATCTGAATAGCAACTGCTGACAGGGAAAACTGCTGTGTTTATATTTAGAACAGAAAACAAGTCTGTTCTATCTTCACTTTACTACAGGCAAAATTCAGTAAGCTGCTGCTGCCTCAGACACTTTTACCTTGTAAATTGCCTGCAAGTGATTTAGTTCAAAGTTACAATGCTAGAAGAGTTTTTCAATTCTAGATAGAAATAATTCTAGATAAGATGGGAATCTAAACACTAGCTAAAGCTAACAGTGGCTCAGTCTTGGTTGTTATTTGTTGTTGTTGTTCAGTTTTAAGTGATTACATAAAATGTGCATTGAGAGACACTCAGGATTTTTTGATTCTCAAAAGCAGGCAGATTTCTTTAACTTTAATTAATGTTGAGAGACTCTCCAAAATAAATCATGAGATACATTTTTAAATTTTGTTCCTCTGATGTAATTTAAGGACTATTTCAATACTCATGGCTTATAAAGAATGGAGTACACGGAGCAACTTTTACATAAAAGCATAGTTCGCCAATAGTGATATATAAAAGATGGCTTAATAATCCCCTGTAATCCCATTCAATTAGGGAGTATATTTTTGCATGTAAGTAGATATTTAGTGATATCCATTATTAAATATCTTTTTGCACTTGAGATCCTTGAATCTTTTCACTAATGAAGCAACACACCATTAACACTGTCTACTGAAACCCTGGAAATCTTAAATTATATAGAAAAAAATTAATGTATAGGAACAGAGTGCACAAACTGACAGTGGAGAAGGCTACCTTCCTATTATATATTCTGAATCTTAGATTAAAATCCTCAAAATGCATGCACTTTTTGGCCGGTTATAAATGAGTGGTCCTAGGACCATGGGGGCAGAGATCCTTCAGGACAACTCCTAATGACTTGAATGTTTCAGATACTCATTATTTCAAGACGCAAGGACCTTCACTCATCAACCAGACTATTACCTCAAATGGAGAGGATGTAGGATTATACCAACAAGCAAAAAGATAAAACTGTTTAATTCAGAATTTTTTTTTTTTTTTTTTTTTTTTTTTTGAGGTGGGAAGTTTGTCGCCCGGACTAGAGTGCAGTGGCCGGATCTCAGCTCACTGCAAGCTCCGCCTCCTGGGTTTACCCCACTCTCCTGCCTCAGCCTCCCTAGTAGCTGGGACTACAGGCGCCCGCCACCTCGCCCGGCTAGTTTTTGTATTTTTAGTAGAGACGGGGTTTCACCGTGTTAGCCAGGATGGTCTCGATCTCCTGACCTCGTGATCCGCCCGTCTCGGCCTCCCAAAGTGCTGGGATTACAGGCTTGAGCCACCGTGCCCGGCTAATTCAGATTTTTTAAGTGATTTTTTTTTCTCTGTCCAACTAAATGCAGCTCTCCCTATTTTTTGTTTATTTCATCTCATCAACTGTTCATCAAAGATGAATGGTTATTAACAGCCTCTGACAAAGTTTTAATGCATGTGGTCAGAACTGTAGACGGTTCAAAATAATATCCAATAGGTTAAACAAGACAAAATAAGAGTGATGCCATAAATGCTAAATGTCAGTGATGTGATCATTAAAACATTAAATATTTTCCAAAAGATTCACATTATATAATGCATATTTAATATTTTTGTTTGTTTTGTAGTCAAATAATCCAGGTCTAATAAGTTTTGCACATATTATCTCATTTTTTAGCATTATTTTTTAAATTGATTTATGTCCTGGCATAATATGTTAAGATCGTTAATTTTATGTGTCAACTTACAGGGTTAAGGGATGCCATAAACCTGGTAAAACATTATTTTTTAGTACGTCTGTGAGGATGTTTCCAGAAGAAAATAGCATTTGAATCTGTAGGCTGAGTGAAGAAGATGGTCCTCACCAATGTGGGTGAGCATTATCCAACATGCTGAGAGACTGAATAGAAGATAAAAGCAGAGAAAAGGCAAAATTTGCTTTATATTTTTGAGTGTGGATATGTATCTTCTGCCCTCAGACATTGGTACTTTTGGTTTGGGTAATTTCAGGCTTGTTCCTGGATTTACGCCATTGTCCCTCCAACCTCAGTGGTTCTCAGGGTTTCTGATTTGGACTGGGACTTACACCATTGGGATCTCTGGTCCTCAGGCCTTAGGATTCAGACTGAATTAAACCACTGGCTTTCCTAGTTCTCCAGCAAACAGACAGCAGCTTATGGCTTCTGAGCCTCCACAGTTGTGTGAGTCAATTCCTATAAGTCTTCTCTTATATATATTATAATATATAATATACATAATGATATTATATTGTATATAACATTAGTTCTATTTCTCTAGAGAACCTTGAATAATGCATGTGCATGTAAATTTAAATAAATAATTCTAAAATGTATTCGAAATATTGAAATAGACTGGGTGCAGTGGCTCACACCTGTAATCCCAACATTTGGGGAAGTTCAAGGCAGGTGAATTGCTCGAGCTCAGGAGTTCAAGACCAGTCTGGGCAACATAGTGAGACCTTATATCTGCAAAAAATTTAAAAATTAGTCAGGCATGGTGGCATGTACCTGTAGTCCCAGCTTCTCGGGAGGTTGAGTCAGAAGGATCTCTTGAGCCTGAGAGGTCAAGGCTGCAGTGAGCCATGATTGTATGACTGCACTCCAGCCTGGCCTGCGTGACAGGGCAAGACACGGTCCCAAAACAACAACAACAAAAACAACAACAACAACAACAACAACACTATATATATAGTGCATATATTTATATATTTTTTAGATCATGTCTTGCCTGTCTCATGCGTGAGAGAGAAATGTGAGGATGAGACAGAGAGAGAGAGAGAGAGAGAGAGAGAGAGAGAGAGAGAGAGAGAGAAACCTTTTACTATATTTCTTTTTTTTTTTTTTTTTTTTTTTTTTCTTGCTCTGTTGCCCAAGCTGGAGTGCAGTGGTACAATTTTGGCTCATTGCAATCTCTGTCTCTTAGGTTCAAGTGATTCTCTTGTCTCTGCCTCCCAAGTAGTTGGAATTACAGGCATACACCACCATACCCAGCTATTTTTTTTTTTTTTTTTTTTTTTTTTTTTTTTTTTTAGTTTTAGTAGGGACATGGTTTCACCATGTTGATAAGGCTGGTCTTGAACTCTTGACCTCAAGTGATCTGCCTGCCTGATCCCACAAAGAACTGGGATTGCAGACATGAGCCACTTGTACCTGGTCCTTTCTCTAGATTTCCAAAATTTAAATTTGAAAAACATCTCTTGAATACAAAATACCCAATGCATTTATTTTAGTCTAATTTACTGCTACTTTCTTTATAAATTGAATCTTTTCACTTGTGCAAGAAGCCTGAGTCACATGATATTGCCTCTCCTCCCAGTCTGGAATTTATAGTAAAAATTCTAGTCATTTCCCTTGGACCTATCCTCAGTGAAAAGTGTAGTTTATTCCTGGGCCATGTATGGCAGCATACATGATCTCAAACGAAGTGAAATGTTCTTTAGAGAACTTCTGTCTAGTCTGCTGTTGCAGTTGTGAAAAAAAAAAAAAAAAAAAAATCACCGGAACTGAAATCTTGGGGGTATGTTCATTTTCTATCTGAGAAATAAAAACAAAACTCTAAGCCCCACAACCTACTGAATAGACCCTTTCTTGGCCAAGCAACCTTGAAAACTGAGTTCTCAGCCATGACAACATGGGAGGTCAGATACACCTTGTTATAGCCTCTCCATCGATAACCACCATTAGGTTTTCTTACATAAGGGCTAATCAGAAACTAGCCCTTTCAGAAGACTCCAACATTGGTGTACCGACTGCCTGACTGCTGCCCCTTCTTTTTGCAGCTCCAACAAAACAACCCATCAGCATCTCTTCCTGGTAGGAGACCATCCACTATGGAGTCTACAGAGGATGATCAGTATGGTTTTCCTGTCCTCTGCTTCACCTTTTGACATGACAGAGCCAGAAACTCCACTGTTGGATCATGCTAATATCTCTATTTTCTGAACATGGATCCCACAGAGAATCATGAAGCTCAATTGCACAAGCATATGTTTCTCCTTTCATAAATATTCATTACTCTTCCTATAGCTTATTAAATACATATATTTGGTCCCCTTGCTCAGCATAAATTCCTCTTCCCTTTGTCCCTACCTCAAAGTGTCTGTTTCTGGCTTCTGACCAGAGGCTTCTCTTCTCAATCTGCCAGAATGACCACTCTTCAGGCCACAAGCCTTCATGAAAAATAAAGTCCTCCTTTTCAAATATATGAACCTTGTCATTCTTCAGTTGACAATCAGATAATTATTTTAGGTGCTTGAATAAGTTTCTCAAACTCCCGATCATTTCCTGCTTTTTTAATAAAATGAAAATCTTGAGAATTTATTTCACAGAGTAGTAATGAGCTACACTCTTTCTATTTTCCTCTGGTGAATACTCCATTCTTTTAGGAACCCTGTATTCCATTCAATCCTGCCCCTAATGCCACAGGTGTGGAATTATCAGATTCCAGGTACAATAATCAGACTTGCTCACTCTCTTGGTGAAAGGGAATTGGGACACAAAAGATAGTAATCAAATAATGGTGGGTTTTGTAGTTTCTTATATGCACAAAACAGTGAACAAAACAGACAGAACTCCTGTCCTCACGGAGTTTTCATTCTAGTTCTAAACAACAGTGTGTGTGTTTTTTTCACATCAACCAATTATTTAATTATCGGCAAACACTGACTGGGTGTCCTACAATTTAACTCAATTCTGACCCTGACTAACTGGAATTAGAACAGGCCATATAGATTAGGGATTCAGTCTCACAAAATGTTCCTTACTTCAGATGCCAGTTGCAAGTAGAGGATCCCTAAGTTACTCACAACTCCTTTCCAACTTGGCTACAAGTTACAAGTCAGAGTTTCATGGGACGCCCTTCTTGTGTTCAATAATTTGCTGGGACAGTCCACAGAATCCAAGAAAACAGTTTACTTACTATTTAGTAATTAGAAATGCTTCTTCTTCTTTTTTTTTTTTTTTTTTTTTTTTTTTTTTTTTTTTGAGATGGAGTTTTGCTCTTGTTGTCCAGGCTGAAGTGCAATGGTATAATCTTGGCTCACTGCAACCTCCGCCTTCCGGGTTCAAGCAATTCTCCTGTCTCAGCCTCCTGAGTAGCTGGGATTACAGGCGCAGGGCACCACAGCCAGCTAATTTTTTTATTTTTAGTAGAGAGGGGGTTTCATTATATTGGTCAGGTTCATCTCGAACTCCTGACCTCAAGTGATCCACCTGCCTCCCAAGGTGCTAGGATTACAGGTGTGCGCCACCATGGCCAGCGTACAAATGCTATTTTAAAGGATACAAATAAACAGCCAGAAGAAAAGATACATGGGTTGAGATCCAGAAGGGTCCCAAGCACAGGAACTTCCATACCAGTGTGCCACTCTCCTGGCATGTGCATACCTTCTTGTTCACCAATCCAGATGCTCTCCAAACCCCATTTTTAGGGTTTCTATGGAGGCTTTATTATTAAGGCACGATTGATTTAATCATTGGCCCTTAGTGATTAAGTCAATCTCTAACCCTACTCCTTTTTCTGAAGATTGGGGGATGGGGTTGAATGTTCTAACCAACATGATTGGTTCCCTTGGAAACAAGGCCTGTATTCTTAGGTACTTTCCAAAAGTCACCTCATTAACACAAACTCAGGTGGGGTTGAAAGGGGCTCGTTATGAATAACAAAAGATACTCCTTTCATTTTTATGCTCCTGAGCTATTTCAGGAACTGGGGTGATTGCGGGGGCATATAATAACAAAGACATTTCAATTACCCCTACCACTCAGAAAGTTACAACAATTTTAGAAGTTCTGTGCCAGGAACCAGGGACAAAGAGCAAACATATAACTATTATTATATCATAAAAATCACAAAAACAAACATTTCACCAGTAAAGGCCAGAGCATGTCAATAGTGAAAAGTATTGAGGAGAAAAATAAGCAACAGTGGGGAGAAGAAATGTTAGTACTAGGTGATTTGCTTTATGCGACCACCAGAGCCAGCGCCAGAGGAAAGGCAAGTAGGCAAGATAAAAAGAAACTTTATTAGCTAGCCAATGTGAAGGAAGAAAGGGCGAAGTTCACCGGTCTCTGGTGGCTGAGGCCGAGGAAGTCGCTCCAGCCTTCTGGGGCGAGGTTCCTGTGTCCCCATATGAGGAGGGGGCCGAGGAAGTTCCCGCCCCACGCCTGGTGGGAGCGGCTTTTGTGTCTTGGGCCTGAGAGTGGGAGGGCGGTAGGCGGGATGCCGGCGGGTCAAGGGCCGTGCGATGGGTGCAGCCAGGTAGGCTTCAGTTTCCTCGGTCGGACATCATGCTGTGCCTGCGCAGTTGACCTGTGCCTTTCCCGGGCGCGGGAAAGTTGGTGATGAAGAACCCGGAAGTACGCCATCTTAGTCACCTTTGCTCTTTGTTTCCCTCTCCCTCCGTCCAGACACTAGGTGTTTGCAATCTTGAAGATCAGAAAATAATATCCCAGAATACGATCCATTGATGTGGTGAAATAAAGAAGCAGCCTCAAGATCTCTCTAACCTCCCTCCTCCCTGCAGCCCTGTCTCAAACCCTCTGTCTTTTCCTAAGCACAAGGAGAGGCTTTACTTTAATATTCCCTTATGCTTTGAGATCACATCTGCCAAAGAAAACACAATTGCCTTCGACTCCTTCCCTGAAATTTTATTACCAGAAGACAGGAATGTAACCACATCTGGATGGACTCTGTCACAAGATACTGTCTCTGGACTCATTGAAATTCCTAAGAGAATCATTTACAGGATAATGTCTCTCTTCCAGGCCCATTTATCTCTCCTAAAATTATTTACTACTCCTCTAAAATTATCTATAGGCCCCCACTACCCTCTCCCCTATATATGGTATATTTATACTTTCACCATCTAGCTCTTGTTTGAGTCACATATTTTGTATGACTCTTATGGACATGTGCATGTCAATAAATTTGTATGCCTTTTCTCCTGTTAATCTATTGTTAGGTTATTTTGGAATGCTCAAACCTTCAGAAAAGGACAGGTTCTTTTAATTTCTGTGACATTTTTAAGATCTTTATGGTTAAAGAAAATGAAAGCAATACTAGTACAGCATTTTTGGTGCTTATTTCAATTAATGTCTTTGGTTGATACCTCTCTGCCCCCAAAATAGTTCACACTATCAGACTCAAACAATAAAAAAATTAAATATTATAGAAAAAATAATATTCTAGGGACACTCAATATCCCACATTATTATAAGAGATTTTTATTATGATTGATATTAGGTATCAACTTGATAGGATTGAAGGATGCCTAGAAAGTTGCTAAAGTGTTGTTTCTGAGTGTGTCTGAGAGAGTGTTGTCAGAGGAGACTGACATTTGAGTCAGTGGACTGGGAGAGGAAGACCCCACCCTCAATGTGGATGGGCACCATCCACTCGATTGCCAGTGCTACTAGAACAAAGCAGGCAGAAGAAGGTGGGATAAGCTGGCTGGCTAAGTCTCCTGGCTTTCATCTTTCTCCTGTGCTGGATGCTTCCTTCTGTTCTTCCTGCCCTTAGACATCATATTCTAGGATCTTCTGCCTTTGAACTCTTGGATCGGTGTAGGTCACATGAACTCTTGGACCGGTGTAGGTGTTTGCCAGAGGTTGTTGGGCCTTTGGCCACAGATTGAAGTTTGTACTGTTGGCTTCCCTGTTTTTGAGGCTTTTGGACTCTGAGCCACTGTTGGTTTCTTTCTCTCTCAACTTGCAGATGGCCTATCTTGGGACTTCACTTTTTGATTATGTGAGACAATTCTTTCTAATAAACCCCCTTTCATGCATACATATGAAAAGAGTGTGTATATATATATATATATATATATATATATATATATACATACACACACACACACACATATATATGATAATAAGATATGTATTCCCAAACATATATCCTATTAATTCTGTCCCTCCAGAGAATCCTGACTAATACAACCTCCATTTAGAAATTGCTGACATAGACTATCAACATTAGAAAAATTCCCTGGGCACTGAGATTGTGATAAGCTCTCAGCATCCCTGCAATACTAGCAATGTGCAAAATATAGATTCACTAGTTGGGAATTCAGTAGTTTCTAAGTATATCCCTACTAGTATGATAACTTATTTATGTGACACAGACTGAATTGTCTATTCAGTGTCAGTTATTACTTATTTCTTATATACATTTCTCAAGAGTTACCAGAATCAACAAGTGAACGAGACCGTAATTAATCTTGATCCCCAAAAACTCACATATATATTTTACACCTGTTATTTTGCATGCCAACCTGTATAAAACATAAACAGCTTTTTATTAAAAGAATTTTACACTATGTGAGGGTCTGTTAGCTAGAGAGAGAGTAGAGCATCTGAAGTCAGAGTTTATCCCAATTGTAATTAATGTGTTTGGTCTACTTTTAGTTGTTTGGATTCCATGCAATTTATTTACTCTGAATGTTTACATCTATATAAAGTCACATATAAATATTATTGTTGTACGAGTTATTCATAAATTATTTTACGCAGATAGAAAAATGTATCCTTGGGAAGTTTGCATTTTTTAAAGCATTTCCAGAAAAGCTTCTCATAAAACCCTGGCTCTTAGAGTGTGGGTGGCACATCAAAGGCTGGCAATCTTTGATATGCAAATGCAGGCCATTAGAACTGGGTCCACCCAACATGGTGATTCCCCTGACCTTCTTGCCCAGGCTTTTAATAGCTTTGAAGATTGTAACATTGGACTAGAGAAGGAATGTACAGGATGTCATGCGCGTCCATGTGAAGAGACCACCAAACAGGGTTTGTGTGAGTAATAAAACTTTTTAATCACCTGGGTGCAGGCGGGCTGAGTCCGAAAAGAGAGTCAGCGAAGGGAGGTAAGTGTGGGGCCGTTTTATAGGATTTGGGTAAAGGAAAATTCCAGTCACAGGGGGCTTGTTCTCTGGCGGGCAGGAGTGGGGGTCACAAGGTGCTCAGTGGGGAGATTTTGAGCCAGGATGAGCCAGGAAAAGGAATTTCACAAGGTAATGTCATTGCTTAAGGAAAGGACCGGCCATTTTCACTTCTTTTGTGGTGGAATGTCATCAGTTAAGGTGGGGCTGGGCCTTTTCACTTCTTTTGTGATTCTTCAGTTACTTCAGGCCATCTGGGGATATACCTGCAAGTCACAGGGGATGCGATGGCTTGGCTTGGGCTCAGAGGCCTGACACGGGACTCATAAAGAACTAACAGGTTCACAAATATCAAGCAAAACAAGAGTTAGCTAAATGGACTGCACTCAGAAAGTTACAGCAAACTGTTTTACTTTTGCTTGGAATATTGTTAATCCTTGTTTTGGTTTTCAGAGTCAAGGAAACTTATTTAAACTATTTATGGTCTTTAATAATTGAGTAAGGTATACTCCTATGAACAAAATTTGGAGCATGCTTGTTTTTCTCTGCTTGGTTCCTCTAAAATTTGGAGACTATCGGGGAGTACTCTTAACTTATGGCAATGTAGTTGTTTGCATCAGTGCAGTAAGAATCCATTTTTCTTTGTCATCAGGACACAATTGGAAAAAGTGGTTACGTTACCAAGCTTTGGCTGAAAGGGTGATTTTCCCTTTAAGAAATCAAGCTTGACATGCAGAGCCAATAAAAGTCCCTTTGGGAGAACCGGTCTCATACTTTGTCTACACAAGGTTCCTAACCTGTGGTCAGGTCAGTAAAGAATGTCATTTTCTAACAGGTTTGGAAGCTCCGAGTTTATCTTGGGACCTCAAGAGGAGAGGATCGCCCAACTTACAGGTATCAGGGGATACAAACTCATGACTAGGCTTGGCTTCAAACATCTTATCTGAAATTCCTTGTGGAACAGAGTTTCATCAAAGCCAACCCAAAAGGCCTATGTAAAAAATAACCATTCTTGCTGCACTTTATGAAAATAATCAAGCCTAGTATAAGACTAAAGTTTATTCATAATTAGTTTTTACCAAAAATGAGGACTGGAGAGAAAAGTTTTGCTCCAAAACTTATCATACACATTGTCATTAAATCTTAGTCTCATTAATTGTTTTTAAGCTTTCTGCTTACACTTTAACCCTGCTTATTCCTGTGAATCAAGTGGTGATCTTCTGCAGCTTGAAAAAAAGGATAGGTAATGTAAAAATGTGAACCAATATGCTAGTTCTGGACAGTTATCTTGCAAATTCTGCCAGGTAATGAAAGTGAGTAAGGTGCCCATAACCCAGAGGTTTCTTTGTTTGGGAAAATAAAACCAAGGAACTTCATAGACCCCCAAAGGGGAATTCTATATCTTGGCAAGTAAAATTTTAGATGGAAATTATCTACTACACAACACTTGTGGGAATTGCTATGCTTGCTCTACTGTTTGCAATAGGGTTATACATGGTAGTACCTTCCAACTGAAATATTGGAGAGAGAGTTTCCATTGCAGAAGTATTGTGCTTAATTATTAGCCTTAGAGCAGGAATAATAGTTGACAAAAAGGAAGGATGAAAGTTTTACTACCACTGAGTCTGCTAGGGCTTTTGTTGGGTTTAGCAACGCATTTTAAATGAAACATGCTGCTTTTAGATTAACACCTCTAGTAAAGTAGAAGAAAATCTACAGATACTTAAAGATCAAATCAAAATTATTGACAGGCTCATGGAAAATGCTGGCTTCAGCCCCACGGGGATACAATCCCTCTTTAGTGAATTCCAGTCTTCTTTATGAAATTGGTTAGCCCCTTTATGAAGCCTTCTTTGGCTTATACATCTTGTATTAACATTTTAACTGTCTATGCTCAATACTATTGAGCATTACATAAACAATGTTACATTGCTCAATACTATAATTCAAATTGTTTCTTCTCTCCTAGAAGCAATCAAACTCCAAATGCTGCTGTAAACTGAATCACACAGGGACATGCCATTCTTTCAAGGACCCTTATATCGAGCCAAGGAGGAACCCTAGCTGTTGTTCCCCATTCAATGCCCCTCTGCAGCAGGAAGTAGCCAGAAAGAGTCATCACCCAAAACCCCCTAGCAGCAGTTAGTGTGGCATGTCCACAGGGGGGAATATTGTAGAAGTTATTAAGAAATTATTTTAGGCAGATACAGAGGAAAAGGGGTCCTTGGGAAGTTTTCATTTTTTAAAGCATCTCCAGAAGTTTCTTGTAAAGCCATGCCTCTTAAAGCCAGACCAGCAACCTTTGATATGCAAGTGCCAGCCATTAGAAACTGGATCCACCCAACGTGGCAATTCCCGCAGCCTTCTTGCCTTTTCCCCACATGCTCCTGGCAACATGATCACCCCCACATATCCCCATGGGTATAGAATATCCATCGCACTCTGTATTTGCTTATGAAAAGGCTAGGGTGGGAGGATAAGCTTTTTTGCAGGCTATGTGAATGACATGCCTGGTCAAATCAATCCCCTGAACCCTATGCAAATCATATATTACCTCCTCCATCCTCTGTATATATACCTGGCTGGTGTCCACTGCACTTGAGGACCTCCTCTTTTGGCTTTGGAGCCCCCTTCCCTCTGTCTCTGTATCGGGGTAGCTTCTTTCTTCTGTCTTCTCCCTTCCTTCTTGCCTATTAAACTCTCCACTCCTTAAAACCAGTCCAGGTGCATGTGTCCATGTTGTTTTATCTAAACCGGCATGAGGCCCAAGAACCCTCGTGTTCCTCCACTTATCAGAACCAAATCATTTTGAGTTGTTAAATCCTACTAGAAGGCAGGACTGAAGGCTAATGAGTGGGAAAATGATAGAGACAACACATTAAACATGTAGAAAATCTCAGTTGCGGGATAATGGAAAGAAAAAAAGAAAGCTAAATAGGAAAATGAAAATCCCTCATCCTCTTCAAGATCCCTCATTGCAATGGTATTTCACACGTGGCCTTAGATTTGCCTGCATTACAATTATTAAGTACCTGTTTTATTTCTTTTTACTCAAAAAAAGTCTCAAAAGCAAATAATATAATGTTACACATTTTACAAATTATACAATGTTGTGAAATGCTATCCTAGAATTCTAGGTCAAGCAAAACTATGTTACAAATTTGTGGCAAATATAATAAAATAATTACAAACAGAACAATACAGTAAATAATGACTAATTTGGGAGGCATCAAGTATACATGTTATTATTTTATGCATCCACTTAAAGAATAAAGAACAAAATGTTTAGCTTATTTATTAAGGTAATGACGGAGGGTAATGAGAGGAAACAGAAAATATGTTGACATAAATCCCAATTTGCCGCAAACATTTTGATAAGGCTATCTCACGATTTAAAAGACAACTTGTGAGAATATTTTTAGAATGTTGAGTTATGCTGTTTACAAAACATACTGGCAAATATATCAGATAAATAACAATGAAAACAAGGTAGATAATTTATAATCCAAATTATAACATATACATAAGTTCATAGTTATGTAAATACATAACTGAGTAAATAAAAAGAGACAAATAATCCTTAGAGAATAATATATACATATATTATCTATATTATATTTTCTCTGTATATATTCTGCCTTCCAAGAGTTGGACCTTAATCCCTTCACCTTGAGCATGGACTGTATTTAACAATTCTCTGAAGAATAGACTACAGAAAGGGAAAAAAAAAGCAATTCTTTCGTAGAAAACTGGCAAACACCATTATTAACTAAATGATCAAGGTTGTATCATCAGTGATAAATTATGTTGACATCATGTACTCCCTGATAGAATATAATGAGAGTGGCTTGTAACTGAGGGAGTCTTCTTCCCCAAAACCTATATCTAATCCAAATACAAAACACGTTAGACAAACTTACATTGAGGAACATTCCATAGATATTTGAACAATACACATTAGCCCTCTTATCTTCATAAAAACATGAAAGTGTGAGAAACAGTAACAAAACAGATGAGGTGAAAGACACATGATAACTAAATGGAATATGGTCTTCAGTGTTGGCTCCTAGTACAGAGAAAGGACATTAGTGGAAAATTGGACAAATCAAAATAATACTTGGAGTTTACTTAAGTAATGTACCACCACTGTTGGTTCTGAATTTTAACAAGCATACTACGGTTATATAAGATGTTAACATTAGAAGATAGAAATAAAGGAACACTCTATATCATCTTTGCAACTTTTTGGCAAATCTAAGATTAATCCTAAATAAAAAAGTTTACCAAAAGTAAGAAAATAGAAATTTAATAGCAGAAAAAATAGAGCCCCCAAAATATTTTAAATAAACACATTAATGTTTAATGATAAAAGCAACGATTCACTAGAAATGTATTACTGTTACAAAACATGTACCTGATATCAAGTCCTCAGGAACTTAAAGGGATACAGATTATGAAGTTAAAATTCCAATGACATTCTGAAAACTATTGCTCCAAAACACATGCCTGATACCAAGTCCTCAATAATTTAAAGGAATACAGATTATGCAGTGAAACTTCCAATGAAACTGTGAAATATTAATACAGTTCTCTGGATAACAAGTGACTCATATAGATAAAGCTAAATATAAGAAAGAAATTTCATTAACATGTTTAAAAACTGACCTTACAAGTGTTAATAAAACATGGTGAATAATAATTAGATAATATACCCTTTCCAGTATCCACAAGAAGTGTTTACAAAAGTTCATTAAGTTCAGGCCACAGAGAAGGTCAAACAAAGAGTCAAACGGAAATGAAAATTTCCTGAGAACTGAGAGATAAAGAAAATACTACATCTCCGTTTTTTAAGATATACATAAAGACAAATTACTTATATCATGTGCCCTTGAACAACATGAGAGTTAGGGGCACTGATCCCCTGTACAGACAAAAATCCACATATAACTTTTTTGATTCTCCAAAAACGTAAATATCAATAGGCTACTGCTGACAGGAAGCCTTAACGATAACATAACTGATTAACACATATTTTGTATGTTATATGTATGATATAATGTATTTATTATTTTTATTATGTATTATTATTTTATTTTATATATTATTATTATTATTTTATTTTGACATAGAGTCTCACTCTGTCACCCAGGATGGAGTGCAGTGGTGCGATCTTGGCTCACTGCACCCTCCACCTTATGGATTCAATAAATTCTCCTGTCTCAGTCTCCCTAGTAGCTGAGATTACAGGTGCCCACAACCACACCCAGATAATTTTTGTATTTTAGTAGAGACAGGGTTTCACCACATTGGCCAGGCTGGTCTCGAGCCCCTGACTTCAAGCAATCTTAGCCTCCCAAAGTGCTGAGATTACAGGCGTGAGCCACCGCGCCCAAACAATTTCGTCTTACAATAAAGAAAGATAGAGAAAAGAAAATATTATTAAGAGTCATAAGAAAAATTATATTTACTATTCATTAAGTGGAAGGAGTTCATCATAAAGGTCTTCATCCTTATCATCTTCAGATTGAGTAGGACACAGAGGAGAAAAGGAGAGATGGCCTTGCTGTCTCAGGGGGGACAGAGATGAGTGAGGTGGAGAAAGTGGAAAGGGAGGCAGAAAAGGCAGGGATACTGGGCGTAACTTTACAGAAATACATGGTAATTTCTGTCTGACTTTTTAACCTTTTCATTTATCTAAAAATGTTTCTATGCAATATCAATCTTTTCACTATTTGCTCTAGTTTAGTGCCCATATCATAAAAAGGTGCACCCTGTGAAAGAAATCAAAGCAGTCTGGAATAATTAAAACTTTTTTGCCTTATTGTCTAATATCAATTTGTTTTCTGACACTGCTTCCTCTACGTCTTCTTCCCCATTGTCTGTTACTGATTCAGAAGCAGGCATCTCCATCAAGTGGTTTTATTAGTTCTTGAATTTTCCAAGATCCATATCTTAAAACCCACACCCCCCCGATTTTTTTTTTTTTTTTTTTTTTTTTTTTTTTTTCTGTATCCACAATCTATTTCATGGTTTTCTTGATTGGCTCCATTGTACATACTGAGAATTCATGTGCAACATCTAGACACTATTTTCTCCAGCACAAATACATTGTGTCTGGCTTGATAGCCTTTTCTATAACAATGATGCCATCTTTAATAGTGTAATCCTTTACACGTTTCATAACGTTCCATAGCATTGACAATTACTTTCACAGAGTATCATATGTAATGAACCTTAAAAGTCCTCATGACTGTCTCATATAGAGGTTGAATTAGAGACATTGAGTTTGGGGGCAAGCAGACTACTTTAATGCCTTCAGTGTTGCACTGATGGGATTCTGGAAGACTAGGGACATTCTCCAATATCAAAAGAACTTCAAAAGGCAGTCCGTATGGGCAAGGTACTTCCTTGGAACACGAATGGAACTAATCTAGAAAAAAAGGTCTCATAATCCATCCAAAAGGCTGGAAGCTGGTATTTATCTTTTCTCTTCAAAAGGACAGCAGCTTTATGGATAAAGGCAGTCCTTATCATAAACCCAACAGCATTTGCACAAAAATGTAGTTAGCCTATACTTTTTTGCCTTAATTCCTGATACTTACTTCTCTTCCTTAATAATAGATGTCTTTTGTGACTTTTTTATTGTTGTTGTTTTTCCAGAATAGGATACTTTTATCTGCATTAAAAACCTGTTCAGGCAGGTATCCTTTCTCCTCAATGATTTTGTTAATGGCATCTCAGAACTAGTCTGCCAACTTTTGGTGGGTAGAAGATGGTCCTCCTGCTGAGGGTTTTTAACCCAAATCTCTTTTTATATTAATTAAACCATCCTTTGCTGGCATTATGTTCTCCAGTTTTAGATCCTGTATCATTCTTTTGCTTAAAGTGGTCATATAATGACTTTGTTTTTATCAAATCATATTAGAGTTTATAGACACGCCTTTCTTATAGCAATTCTGCAGCCACATAAAAGCTGTATTTTCAATATAAGATACAAAGATATTTCACAAAAGTGCAAGGTTTTATGCCTGCTGGTGTAGCTGCAGTGATGACTTCACAAATTTTCTTTGCTTTTTTTAATAATGGCTCTTATACTGGATTCATTTATCTTAAAATAGCAGGCAGCCACAGTAAACAACTTCAATCTATGACCGTATATATCAAGCATTCAACTCTTTCTTGTAATGTCGTGACTTTTCGCTGTTTCTTGGGAATGCTTTCAGCATCACTAGTGGCCCTTTGTATGGGTACAGTGGTGTTATTTAAGGTTGACAGTATTGCACTAAACACAATGAAACACACATGGTTCTTACAAAAGAACCATGAAAGATCAATTTTTACTGCAATCTGTAATTTACTGGAGAGAGGAATTGCTCAAGCAGTGATAATTAGTGTCACAGAGCACTTTTAAAATTTTCATTTACTTATTTATTTTTATTTCAACCGTTTGAGGGTATAGGTGGTTACTGGTTAAATTGATAAGTTATTATGTGGTGAATTTTAAGATTTTAGTGCACCCATCATCCAAGAAATGTACACTGTACATTATTTAATCTTTTATCTGTCACTTTCTCCCAATCTTCCCCACTCCAAGTCCCCAGAGTCCATTCTATCATTCTGTATGTCTATGCATCCTCATAGCTTAGCTCCACTTATAACTGAGAACATACAGTATTTGGTTTTCTATTCCTGAATTACTTCAATTAGAATAATTAAATACTTCAGAATTGGTAATTAGAATAATTACTAATTATTCTATGAATAATGGTCATTATCATTCAGAATAATGGTCTCCAGCTCCATCCAAGTTGCTGCAAAATACGTTATTTCATTCCATTTTATGGCTGAGTAGTATTCCATGGTGTGTGTGTGTGTGTGTGTGTGTATGTGTGTGTGTCTATGTGTGTGTGTATATATATATACACACACACACATATATATCACATTTTCTTTATCCACTCATCGATAGATGTGCACTTAGGTTGGTTCTTTGCAATTGTGAACTGTGCTGCTATAAAATGAATGTGCAAATATCTTTTTCGTACAATGACTTTTTTTCTTTGGGTAGATATCCAATAGTGGGATTTCTGGATTGAATGGTATATCTACTTTTAGTTCTTTAAGGAATCTCCATACTGGTTTCCATAGTGGTTGTACTAATTTACATTCCCACCAGCAGTGTAAAAGTGTTTCCTTTTAAGCTTATCCACTCCAACACTCTTTAAAAACAACAACAACAACAACAAACAAAAAAAAAAAAACAAAAAAAAAAACCTCTTTAATTATGTTCATTCTGGCAGGAGTAAGGTGGTATCTTATTGTGGTTTTCACTTGCATTTCCTTGATGATTAGTGATGTTGAGCATTTTTTTTTTATTTGTTTGTTGGCTGTTTGCATATCTTCTTTTGAGAAACATCTATTCATGTCATTTGCCCACTTTTTGATGGGAATTTTCTTTTTCTTGATTATTTGAGTTCTTTGTAGATTGTGGATACTAGTCCATTGTCAGACGCATAGTTTTTGAATATTTTCTCCTACTCCATTGGTTGTCTTTATACTCCACTGATTATTTCTTTTGCTGTGCAAAAGCAATTTTAGTTCAATGAGGTCTCATTTATTTATTTTTTCTGTTTCAGTTGTATTTGCTTTTGGGGTCTTTGCCTAAACCAATGTCAAAAATAGTTTTTCTGATGTTATCTTCTATAATGTATATGGTTTCAGGTCTTAGATTTAAGTCTTTGATCCATCTTGAGTTGATTTTTATGTAAGGTGAGAGATGGGTTTACAGTTTCATTTTTCTGCATGTGGCATGTGCATAGAGCCAGTACTATCCATTGAATAGGGTGTCCTTTCCCCAATTCATGTTTTTGTATGCTTTGTCGAAGATCAATTGACTGCAAGCATTTGGTTTTATTTTTGAGTTCTTTATTCTGTTCCATTGGTCTAAGTCCCTATGTTTATATCAGTACTGTGCTGTTTTGGGAACTAGAGCCTTATACAGTAATTTGAAGTCTGATAATGTGATGCCTTTAGATTTGTTCTTTTGCTTATTATAGCTCTGGTTATGTGGGCTCTCCTTTGGTTTTGTAAGAATTTTAGATTTATTTTCTATAGTTCTGTGAAAAATGATGACATTTTCATGGGAATTGCATTGAATCTGTGATTGCTTTGAGCAGTATGGTCATTTTTACAACACTGATTCTTCCCATCCATGAGCATGGAATGTGTTTCAATTTGTTTGCATCATCTACGACTTATTTCAGCAGTATTTTGTAGTTTTCCTTGTAATGATCTTTCACCTCCTTAAGTATATTCCTTAGTATATTATTATTCTTTTGTAGCTGTTGTAAAAGGAATTGAGTTCTTGATTTGATTCTCAGCCTTGTTGATGGTGGTGTATAGCAGGGCTACTGATTTCTGTACATTGGTTTTGTAACCTGAGACTTTAGACTTTACTAAAATTGCTTATCAATTGTAGAAGTCCTTTGGATGAGACTTCAGGGTTTTCTAGGAATACAATCATATCATCAGTGAACAGTGACAATTTGACTTCCTATTTTCCAATTTGGATGCCCTTTATTAGTTTTTTTCTTGCCCCACCGGGCATTTTTAGGTGGATACTTGCAACACTTGAGCTCACAGCAGTAGTAGGTGGCTAAAAAATTATTACAGTAGCACAGTATATATTACGATTAATTTTACACAGCTACAATTTAATACTATCTTTACATTTGTTTATATTTCTCTCTACTGAGAATAGCAACATGTACGGTGTATTTATATATGTCAGTACTGATAAATTTCAACATTTTATAATAAATTAATGTATATTTTATGATAGTAAATAATAAAATAGATTATTTTATGCATTCATGACAGACATTTTCCTTAATTTTTTTATATTTCTGGGCTACCTGATTTGTGAGTTTTTTCAAATTGTTGCACATCTCCACACAACTAGTCAATATATTTATTTTTATAAATCCTCATTATAAGTAGACTCATACAGCTCAACTCTGTATTGTTCAAGGGTCAACTATATTAGCAAAACCAAAAATACTACTTTTGTTTGTTCAATACTGTTTTCAGTATTTCCATCTTACAGGTGGCAGAGCACTTTAGGTTACTAAAAACTCTGAAAATATCTTTAAAAATATAATTAATCTAGCATTTCTCAACGTTTTCCTAACCAACAAAACCTCTTTCATACAACACCTAGTAAGTTCTCATGTACGGACTATTCTACGGGACACTTGGACAAAATGTCTTCAAACATGTTTTTCTGGTTTACAGAAGCAAATGATTAACATTGTGTACTAAATGGCAAAACGTTAATGTAAATGTTTAATACTTAGAAGTCACTCCTCCTGTAACTTTAAAATACATTTTGAAGTAGTTAAGCTTCAAAATGCATTTAAAATCTTATTTTTTTCTTTTTTCTCCTTTTTCCCTAGTCTTGACATGTAACTTTGAAGTAAAATGTAGAAGCATTTTTTTCCTTAGTCTTAAAACATAGCTTTGAAATGTACTTTGAAACTCTGCTCTCTCTCTTTCCCATCAGACACTTGGTTGAATCATGCACACTTTCCCACCAGATGCTTGGTTGCATCTAACTTCATGCTTGTTAAGAAATTCCATGGGCTAATTTTACAACAAGCCAGTCAAGGAGTCCCAGCTGTGGAATTCTCTTCAATTTGGAGATTACCTAACTTGAAATGGATAATCTACAACCTGGATGCAGCTGAAATGGCTTCAGCTGGTATTCCAGGTGGACAATAGTTCAAGACAGCCCTTGCAACAAGACATACAGACCTGCATCCTATATTACTCCTGCATGTTTCCCCTACCAAGTCTCTCCTTTTTAAACCCCTTCCCTCAGTCTAACACTGTAGATGGCTCAGGTGAGGCTTGAGCCTGGCCATTCCCCCTTCTGCTAGCATTTGAATAAAAGCTACTTTGTTTTTTACCACACCTTGCTTCTTTTTATGTATTTATTTTTTATTATATTTTAAGTTCTGGGTTACAACACCTTGTTTCTTATGCTTTAACTTCTGAGCAGTGAGCAGCTGAACTTGAGTTGGTTACACTGCCTTTAAATAACAGACTCGTTGAGATTTAGATTGAATGAGTCAAGCATTTTAATGATCCATTCAGACTACTTGGCCAATAAACTGTTAGTACAGAATAAAGCTTTCTAAATAAATTTTGCCCCAGTCTTTATTTTTACATAATACAAATTTAACCTATTAGCAAAAGCAGTAAGGAGAAGGTGCTAAAGCCTCACATTAATGCTAATATGAGAATAATATATTACCATGCATATTAACTTCAATAAATATTTCCTTTCTTTAAAAACATGCATCAAAATTCTGACGAGACATTGAATTCTGTAAAACATTGAAATAGTTGCTGGTGAGATATTTTTAGAGAAGTTTGGAAATTTAAATGAAATATTACTCTTCAAATATGAAATTGCAATGAACAAAATGTCCCTTCAAACAGAAAGTCACTCTATAGTTACGGAAGAGTTGAACCCTTTACAGGATTTTGTAGTATATCTCCATATCATGGATGTTCTTAATGATAATTATTTAATTGACTCTTTATAATTACAGTTTAGGATGCAGTTCAATTATTAAAAGACTTGTAGATGTGAAATATTTTATTCAAAATGTTGTTTAAAAAACTTGTTTGGCTTCTGTTCTAATGGACATTATGTCTGCATCTAGCATTTTCATTTACTGAGTCCTGACACCTTCTCTCATTTGAATGATGTTATTAGGCGTTTTAAATGAAGTAAATGTTCTTCAAAGCATTATAAATTACTCATTAAGTATCTGATAATGTGTTTAAATGGGCAACTCACCAACAAAGTCTAGGGGAATCAATAATGAAGCTTAATTCAATCTACTACAGCTCTGCTAGCTAGTATACCATTTACAAATTTAAGAGTATTTAAACTGCTGAGACATTTTCTGGCATTTTAATAGGCTCTTTTATAACAATATTTTTCCCTTGTATAAGCAATCATGACTATTGTTAATGGAGTCAATTCAAAACTCATTGGCCTTTTCTATTTTGTTTTGTTTGTTTGTTTGTTTCTCCTCTTAGGAGGCCATCCACCTCAGTCCATCATTTATTACTGACATTCCTGGCAGAATAGAATCAGGTTCACTCATCAGAGATAACTGTAGGGTACATTTTAGGGGGAATAAAGGTGGAACCTTTGTAGTATGGAAGATCAATCATATGGAAGAAGAGAAGATACTTAATTCCAGAATTTTAAATAAATTCCAGTAGATAGCATTGAATCAAGTTGGGAGGATATCAAAGACTTTCATTTATCAGCCAATGCTCTATATACTGACAAACAAAATAAAGAGATTTAATCTGAGTTCCAGTTAAATTTGTCTTCACTTTTGCAGCTACATTAAATTAGGTTTTAAAACACCTAATTTGAGTCTCAAAGTTTTATGTGTACTTTCCTGCCCTAGAGTTAACCATTGATTACACAAATGACAGCATATCAGTTTTCTTCTTGTAAATAATAATAAACACTGTGAAGAGCTGTGGAGGCAGTCATATTTGCAACTGCAGGTTTGTTTGAAGTAACGCAATTAAAATGTAACAACAATTTGGGTAACGGGAATGTCCACATCGAAAAATCTCTGTGTGGGTGTGTGGGTGTGTGTGTGCACGCGCACATGTATGTAACTAGTGTCTATATCATCCCTACGTATTTAAATAAAATTAAAATAGTTCAACACTTATTGATAATTACTGATAAGCTGAAGTATTTTTAGTCATTTCTGGATATAATTTCTGAAGCCTCAACTTATATTCAGAAATTTTAACCGTGTGTAGAAAAAATTGCAGCAGTTGGTTTCTTTTCTAATTTCCACAAATAGTAGAGGAAAGTAACAATTCTTCCTATGTCTGCCAAAAAACAAACTCTGTTGTTTTCTTATACATACAAAACAGGAAGTGATTTCAAGTTACATTAAAAGAAAAATAGTAGCTCTCCTAATATTTAATATAGTGTATAGCTTATCTAGGTTTTTTTTTAAAGCTTGGCAATTTAATGTGTTCCTCTATTATATTTAGTATTCCTCTCTTTTCATTCTTTCTCTTTCATTCAAGAACATTAGCCTGTACAGACATTTTGAGTGCTGACTATCCCTGACGTATCCAAATAATTGAAAAATTAAAAAAAAAAAAATAAGTATTCTTACTCAAAGATTTAAGGGCAGTATTCTATTAACAAGTACTACTGATGGCAAATTTGGAGAAAATATAATTTTTTTAAACAGCAGAAATAGAAAATGCTTTGTTTGATAGAATGCTTACCATGCTTGGCTTATACTAAAAGGGGAAACGTCTGCAGGAACGGAACAAGTAGGAGGCCAGAGTTGATTTGTTTTGTTTTTCTTTTTTTCCAATTAGAAGAGCCTATTAGTCTTGAGCTTAAAAACTTTCTTTTGAAAGCTAGAATAATCATATTCTTGTAACTCAGTTTGTTACAAACTCTAGTTTGTAACTCAAACTAGAGTGAGTGCAGCTTTTAAAAGGGGCACTTAAACATAACTATTTCACGAGTGGTAACTCTATGAACTTGTAGGTAGTAAACTTAAAAAAAAATTTCTAAGAAAACAGTAAAGGTAATTTATTTATATACTCGTAATTGATTTAATTTTTTCTTTACAACGGTGCTGATTTACTCAAGTTATATAGGCTTTCAATTAAATTCAATAAGTTTACCTTAAGTACCTACCACATGGAAGGATCTGCACTAACGCTTTAGGGAATAAAATAATGAATGACAGTATCTGGTCCCAGGATATTTATATTTTTACTAGACAGGTTGATGAAATTTGGTAAAATTTTATACTCTATAAATGTATTAAGAAATCTACAATTATTACCAAGAACAATTGAGAATTAAAACAATTTCGTTGTAATTTCATGTGATAGAAACCAGCCTAAGCACTCTCCATATGCCATTTTAGCTGATCCTCCTACAACATGTGTTACCTAACTATTCTATCAGGAAAGTGAAATTGAGTGAAATTAAGTACATTTCTTTATGCTCCTAATTACTATGTGGCAGATCTAAGCTACAAACCCAGAATTAGCCCCAAAGACACTAGAAATTGTATTAGATGAAAATGAACAGGTACAGTTTGGCTAGCAAACATGTTTAAATGATATTTGGTCTCCCACTAAGAGAAACAAGCAAACTTGTAAGAATAAATAAATAAAAAAATATTAACAAAACATGATTTTAAAAGAACTCGAAAATCTTAAAATAAGAAATAAGTGGCAAGGAAGTGTTATAAGCAAATAGACTTTAAGAGGTTCAACCTTTTCATAGTCAAAGAGGTAAAAGAAAAGTGGAAAGTGAGGAGCGCCTCTGCCCCGCCAGCCGCCTCACCGTCCGCAAGTGAGGAGCGCCTCTGCCCGGCTGCGGTGCATCAGTACAGATGTGAAGTGGCAGCCTTGTGTGTGATCTTTCTGCCCTCCCCAAGTTTGCATTTTCGACAGTAAAGTTTACTTTTAAATTAAATTTTTTTAATTGAGGAAAAAAATAAAGAAAAGTTGAAATGTGACTATTTTTCATTTTAGTATGAACTACTTCAAAGTCAATGTTTGTCATTAAAATATATATTATATATATATGCCTATTCCCACACTGCTATAAAGAAATATCTAAAATTGGATAATTTTTAAAGAAAAGAGGTTTAATTAGCTCACAGTGTCGCAGGCTGTACAGGAAGCCTTACAGCTTCTGCTGCTGTGGAGACCTCAGGGAGATTTCAATCGTGGCGGAAGACAAAACAGGCGCCGCCACTTCATATGGCCAAAGCAGGAGGAATAGAGAGAGTGGGGAGGTGCTACACACTTTTAAACAACCAAATCTCACCAGAGCTCACTCACTATGACTAGAACAGCAGAAAGGGGGATGGTGTTAAACCATTCATGAGAAACCGCCCCATGATCCAATCACCTCCCACCACGCCCCACCTCCAACACCGAGAATTACAATTTGGGCAGGGACACAAATCCAAACCATATCAATATACATGTGGTAAAAAGTGTTATCTCCTCTATTTGTACTCCAATATTTTCCTCCTCCAATCTAAACATATGCAATCAATGTGTGCCATTTTAGGGTTTTTTTTTTTTTTTTCCCTGTGCATTATGAATATATAGTTTACAGGATAGATAAATATAAACATATGCTTATAAACGTAGATAATATACACGAATAAATAGAAAAGAAAACACATTGACATAGACAAATATGTTAATGAATTTTGTTTTCACATGAATGTTTTTATACTGTATAGTTTTCTTTTTGTTTTTTGTTTTTTTAATCATTGTCTTTTCATCTTAACAATACATTCGGTGATCTTTTCATGTCAATATATCTACATATTAACAACTATATAGAATGTCATGATATGGATGACCAAATTTACCTAAATGTTTTCTATTATTTAAAACAATAGTTACATGTTACATAACTATTCTATCAGGAAAGTGAGATTTTTTTGGTTCGTTTTAAAATAGTTTTTTTTTTTTTTTGCTTGCAAAATATAAAATATAATAGAATTGACTTCCTTGATTTTCTAGGTTTAATGGAGTGAAAGGTTTGGATTTGATAAATACTGCCTATTTGCTTTTCAGAAAGGCACTATAAATTTACAGTATCACCAAAATTGTATGAGAGTTTCTTAGTTCCTACATTTTTTGTGACAAGATTTATATTCAACTTTTAAAAATTAGGTTATCTTATTAGTTTATTCATATTTCCTGAATGATTTGTTTATTCATCCAACATATTTTTTTAATTGAAAATCTACGTTCAAACTAACATGATTCTAAGACCTGGAGACATAGTAATAAGCTATTCAAGCCAGGATTCTGCTCTATTTTGGAATTTTAATTCTAATGACAGAAAATAGTCAAAATGTGTGCTAATAAAATATAAATTAAAAAATTAATAACAATTTGATAATCTTTTTTTTTTTTTATAAATTGTGTGTTCATGTATTATGTCCATTACTTAATGGGCAGTATTTTACTTAATGACTTTTCTTTTTAAATATATGTAGTTTTCCCCAAATTTTCATTAATGTTTGCCGTACATTATTTTAATAATTAAATCTGATAGTAATGTAAGAACTGTTTTCTCCAAAACTTGGTTCAACTTTGTCCTCTCTGTTCCATGATTTAGGGCCTCACTCTTAGAATACTTTTCACTTGTAATGGCAAGGTTACTTGGAGTCAGTAAGTCTTGAATGCCCTGAGGTTAAAAAAAAAAAAAAAAACACAGAGACTAGATCTTCCCAGTCGCTGAAGCAATATTTAAGTTGGTTATATTTGGTTTGAATCACATGCTTATCCCTACACTGTCACTGCAATTAAGGAATAGAGTGCTTTAATCAGCTAGAAGTAAACTTCAGCCACAGGCTCTACCTCTAAAGGAGGTGAAGAGAATTCTACCAGAATTCTGTCAACTAAATTGGGGAATATTTCTCCTGAAAATAAATGTTAGAGCATGTAACCAGAAAACAAATATTAAGATTCTTTTGGAGAATAGATACAGTAAGGGTTTTTGTTAAATTTAGGGACACTATCATATTTTTCCATATGGAGTAAGCATAAATATCAAATGAAAATAATAATGTACTTAGTACCATCAGAAAAATCGCCAAGACTATATATTCAAAGCTCAAAATTTTAGTAAGAGCTTTATTGTTTCCTTTATTTCCCATAATTAATTTATTTACTTTGACCTTTATAGTGAACTCTGCATGAACAAAGATTACATTCATTCACTCATCTTCCATTTTCAGAACTTAGCATAAGGTAATTAAAAGTATTTATTGAATTAATCCAATGACTCAAAATAAACCCTTCATTTATTTACAAGCTCTGCCAATATTCTCCATTCACATTACATTCACATTAGTGTATATCCAAAATAGGTTTCTTATTTCTCTGTTCTCCCTGTTTAATCTAGTCAAATTTAGAATCATGTAAATTTAAAGCAAAGTTAACCTTAGAAATCACATTTCATTTTATAAATTATAGAAAATTGTCTAAAGGTAAATAGTTGAAACAAGGGAGACTAGCAAGTTTCCTCTCAGCTAAGTACTTTATTTGCTATATTTTGAAGAATGATTCAGGAATTTTAGGAATTCTTCCAGAAATTACAGTGCCTCCATATTCCTTCCCCCAAAATGTGTGTAAACTCAGAACCATTATTATTACAACTTTTTATCATCTAGCATCACTCTGTTGGCTAAATCTCAAATCCAATGTGGGTTTCCACTCAAAAGCCCAGTCTCCTGACTCTTTGTTAAAATCCATGCAAGTGACATGTAATAATACCCTTGATTTCATAGATAATTAAGAACTTTGTTGGATAATACATTTTATCATCTAGGATCACTGTTGGCTAACTCTCAAATCCAACATGGGTTTACTCTCAAAATCCCAGTCTCCTCACTCTTTGTTAAAATCTGTGCAAGAGACATGTAATAATACCCTTGATTTCTTTGTTGTTGTTGTTGTTTTTTTTTAATTAATTATACTTTAAGTTCTAGGGTACATGTGCATAACGTGCAGGTTTGTTACATATGTATACTTATGCCATGCTGATGTGCTGCACCCATCAACTTGTCAGCACCCATCAATTCATCATTTATATCATGTATAACTCCCCAATGCAATCCCTCCCTCCTCCCCCCTCCCCATGATAGGCCCCAGTGTGTGATGTTCCCCTTCCCGAGTCCAAGTGATCTCATTGTTCAGTTCCCACCTATGAGTGAGAACATGC
>NW_016813226.1:127035-141469 GCF_001698545.2 Rhinopithecus bieti
CCAATGGAACAGAACAGAGTCCTCAGAAATAATACCGCACATCTACAGCCATCTGATCTTTGACAAACCTGAGAGAAACAAGAAATGGGGAAAGGATTCCCTATTTAATAAATGGTGCTGGGAAAATTGGCTAGCCATAAGTAGAAAGCTGAAACTGGATCCTTTCCTTACCCCTTATACGAAGATTAATTCAAGATGGATTAGAGACTTAAATGTTAGACCTAATACCATAAAAACCCTAGAAGAAAATCTAGGTAGTACCATTCAGGACATAGTCATGGGCAAGGACTTCATGTCTAAAACACCCTTGATTTCATAGATAATTAATTAAGAACTTTGTTGAATAATACATACTAAGTCAAAAATAAGACCACTATGGCCTAGTTTCCTTAGGCCTTAATGTAAAAGATGTGTGCAATGTGTGTGTAAGTTTTGTTTCTGATTTATATGTTAGTAATTCAACTTAAATTTAGGCTTGAGTAAAACTTTCAAGGAAAAACCTAAATTAACATTCTAGATATAAATAAATCATGGATCATAGTTTCTTGGAAATATAAATTAAACTAGACATTTTCCTATATAGCTTTATGTGGTATGGCTATCATAAATGAAAGATACACATACATTCAAATCTATGAAAGTTAATTTTAATGTTTCACATTTTGCTACAGAGTTTTTCCACAAGCTTTGACCAAACTACTGCTATAAGTGATGAATAAGAAATACTTATTGAGGACAATAGCTTTGTTAAAAGCAGTCAGCCAACCCAGGTAGCTTCACAGGTTAGGTATCTGGAAGCAGTCTCTGAAATATATGTATTTTTTTCTTTTTGAGAAAGAGCTTTGCTCTGTCACCCAGGCCGGAGTGCAATAGTGTGAGCTCGGCTTACTGCAACCTCCGCCTACCAGGTTCAAGCAATTCTCCTGCCACAGCCTCCCAAGTAGCTGGGATTACAGCTGCCTGTCACCATGCCCAGCTAATTTTTTGTGTTTTTACTAGAGATGGGTTTCACTATGTTGAGCAGGCTGGTCTTGAACTCCTTACCTCAGATGATCCACCCACCTTGGCCTCCTAAAGTGCTGGGATTACAGGCGTGAGCCACCACGCCTGGTCTCTGGCCTCTGAAATATTTACATGGAAAAAATGTTCATTCAGGAAGTTAACTGGGGAGTGTTCTCACTGCCCATACCTCTCTAAGAGTAAGAGTGGAAGGGTTGAGAGAAGGGAGAACATGGGCCACCGTATAGCCATAAAGAAACAAGACAAAAAGACCTCTGAATATCATAGCAGGATGAAGCTAAGATGGACCTGCAGAACTGGCCTAAATTGGGGCAAGTAATTTGTGCATTCAATATTATGCATATTGATCAGTTATAGGACATATGCTGCTTCAGGAAGATTACATGACCTTGGGTGGAACAGTTTCCTTCATCTGGGAACAATCTACATGAAGAAGTCTGACATGTAAAGCTTTCCTGCCAATAGGCCCAGCAGCTAGGGAATCCCATCTGCCAACTAGGTTCCACTCTGCAACTAGATTGATGACACTGGGGTAGAATCTTGGGGTTTCTCTAAGTACCCTCTAACACTCTAGCATTAAATGAGATGAAAGCACACAAGTATTACTGTAAAGGATAAATCATTTGTCTAGCAGGACAATGAAGAAACTCAAAAGATTACCTATTTTTAAATGAGTATAAACATGCCCCAAACATGACATTTTTGATTCCATAAATACAATACTTCATGCCAAACAGTACTCATTTGAAATGATTGACAAAAAAATGGAATTCTGCAGAAAGAGATCATACTGAGGCTTCAAATTCTTTCTGAATCTATTTCTCTGACTCACATAAATTAAACAGTCCTTTACTTTTAATTTTACAGTGTGTGCTTTTTGAGAACATGATTTTCTTAATATATTCTGTATGTCCTAATGGGCAGAACAGAAAGGAAATGAAAGCCTGTGAAAATATGTAATACAAGTACACATTTTAGCTAAAAATATTTAAGACTTTCAAAAATCCAAAATAAATAGTACAGAACAGCACAAGGGATCAGTTAAAGGTCAGTTTTCAGTATCGAGTGCTGTTAGACCTAGCAAAGTAAATATAATGTTCTTGCACTTATTAAGCTAGAACAGTTTAAACATGAGGCATGAACCTATTAGATCTGCCTGTAGTACATTATCATTAAAAACAGCAGTAATTATCTTTACTGCTGAGTGAATTAGTAAATTGCTCCTGACCCACTTTCCCATCTATTCATAAGACAGGCCAGATTGCTATTGTTTTCCTGAGGATTATTCCAGTATGTTGTCCTCTGTGTAATAAACCTAAACTCTGAATGAAATTATCCCAATGTATGAGGATCCGTCTTTATGAAATTGTGTCATTGAGCAGAAAATTTCTAAGCCCCCAAAATATCTGTTACTGCTCTACCTATTTCACCGTAAATAAAAAAACTGGTCCTCAGTCTTTTCCTCCAAAGATGAACAAACCTCTTGTCCTAGAAAAGACGATCTGAAACATACTCTACATTCTTAATTGAGAAGCAGATACCTCATTCCAATAAAAGACATTTACACGTTTTAATACACAGTTTAGCATGGGATACACCTAACTGTTTACAAATATATACTCCTTGCCACATTTGTTTTTACATGTTTTAATACACAGTTTAGCATGGGATACACCTAACTGTTTACAAATATATACTCCTTGCCACATTTGTAACTGAAAAATTGACCTGATAGTAACACTTTTTGATATAATATTATAGATGTGTAATTTCCTTAAAATCAAGTGATGATGCTAAATCATATCCAATGTTTTAATGTTGTGATTTTATGTCCATTTTGTCTACAGTATATATACAGAAGTCATATATTTGAGTAAATTTCCATGGAAAACCATTTTATATAAATAGTATTTTATCAGTGACTTGAAAGAATTCACTTCTGGTCCCAAGAGACAAAAGGTCTCTTTAGGTTCAGGTTAGGCTTTCTCCTTCACCACACAGAGGAGGTTGATTTGGCCAGAGGCCAGGGTGCAGACACATCATGAAATGTGAGAAAATTTCTAAGAAAAAGAGCCATCGTGGGCAGATAACAAAGATTGACTGCCCAGATGAAAATGTTGGCAGATTTTTAATGTAGTAAGTTAATGGAAGAGGGAATTTGTTTCTCTATATTCCAACTGAAGACACCTAAGTGCCCAATGAACTAACAGGCAGTCAAGTATCTTAGCTATTTTAAATGGGACTATTACTGCACCAAAAAGAAGTCCCTTTCATGACCTTAAATATTTTCAGATTAGATTCGTATTAACTTACTTCTGTTACTTCCGTTTGAATACAATTTTATTATTAATTTTCCATTAACACCTTCATGGTGGAAGGAAAAGATAATGGGTACAAGTGGTTCAGCAATATTTTATTTCTTTTCCAAATTGAGGAGGAATGTGGAATTTGCTAAGATGCCTGAGAAGTGGAGAGCATTCCTTGCAAGGGAATGGGTCTGAGAGTCTGAAAGCAGTAAATCACCTGATGTATTTGCAGACTGAAAAAGACTCAAGGGGCTGAAATTGAGTATTTGAAGAGAATATGTAGTTGGAGGAATGTAAAGGACATTTATATCCCCTGATTAGGAGTTAAAGCTTTATTTCAAGTTTATATATGATGTATCTTGTGATACAATAGTATTTCAACATATTGAGATTTGTTTTAAAATTTTATGCCGTCATTTTGACATGAATTAATTGTACTCTGTCTCCCTCCTCAGCTCAATAAGATAGGATACTTCATGCTCACTGCCTCAAAGAAAGGGGGACATACCAAAATTCAGAGAAGAAAAGAAGTCAAGTAAATCTTTGGCCTTTGAATTTCAAAATGTGTAAATTCCAAAAATTCAGGGATTAAATGCTAGTTTCAAGAAGATGTTCAAGTTCCTTAAAGTAGGAAGAGCTCCCTTATATAATGTGTGGTGTGGTGGGAAAAGGAGTATCAGGGATGAAATAGTGACAGATGTGACAATGTAGCAAAGAAAGCAAGTTGAACTAAAGAAGTCAAGCCCTGGGAGTGGTCGTGGTGAGGAGATCACAGCAGTGACCTGTGTGTCCTATTGTCACTGTCCAAAAGCTGGATGAAAGGATGGATGTCTTTACATATGTCAGCTTCGATAAAAATGACCTTAACCACCTCAAACTATCATTTGTCACCATTACTCCCCTACATAGTCTGCTTTAGTGAAACATGGCACGTAAGCTTCCTGAACTGAGATGAACTCCTGGGGAAGGAAGTATGAAGCTCAATTTGACTGAGAGTAGTTTCTCTCACTTAAAATTGAACTTATGATTTCAGTCAGATCTTGGAAGGCACATTGGTAGCACCCTACCAGGCTTTCAAAAGACAATGAAGCCAAGAAACACAATCTTTTATATCATTACTGATAAGAGATAAATATCATTTATGGACAATGCAGAAAGAAACCAAGCTGTTATATACAAAATAGTAGCAGAACATGAATAAATATAGTATTTGCACATAATACAGTTGACCTTTAAACAGAGGTTTGGGTAACTTACCCTTGTGCAGCTGAAAGTTAGTGTGGAACTTTTGATTCCCCCAGAATTGCCACCACAGGGTTGGCAGTGGTGGATGAAAGTCTGTGTATAAGTGTATTTCAAACTTGCATTGTTCAAAAGTCAACTGTATTTAAGGAATGTTGCTCTCTAAATTATATGACAGTGCTCTATTATACATTTTTACATATAAAAGGATAAAAAACCTCTCAAAACTTTCCTAAAAGAGCAAAGATTTATCAGAATGTGTGTGGGTGTATGAGCCTGTGTATGTCTGCGCACTCGTGCATTTTTTAAAACTCTATTTTTGGCAGAACAATAATTTGGCAATCTATTTTATAATAATCCTATTGCCTTTAAAATGTTATCTCCATAACACTAAAAGCCTGAAACCACCATATTAGAGATGTAAGTCCAATTTATTTATTTTCTTTAGGTTATGCACAGACATTAAGTGCAAAATTCAATTAATGTTAACACATATATACCTTTTATAAAGCATGTACATCATGCCGGAAACTTTGCTCATGCTTTCCTTCCCACTACTGCCAATATAGCAGTAGCAACCACTATTATGATTTTTTAAATGTTGAATAAATTCTGTTACTTAACTTCATATAAATGGAATCATATCATATATACATTCATAATCTAGATTTTATTCATCAATGTAGTTTCTGTTAATTTTCATTTACTTTGTTTCGTGTATAAGTGGTTTATTCCCTTTCATTTTTGCGTAGTAGTAGTATATAATAGTCATAATTTGGTCATTTACTTTCCTTTGGATGAGCATTAGTTATAATTTTGTTTTGATTATTATCAATAAAACCATCTTTCTCTTGACACATTTTTAGTTTTCTTGATTAAACACCTAAAAGTAGAGTTACTGGATAATGGGGTAGATGCATATTTGATTTTTTTTAAATGTTAAACTGTTGTCCAAAGCAGTTGCACAATTTTACATTCTCACCAGGAATTTATGAGAGTTCAAGATACTCCATATCATTGACAACTTTGGTGTTAATATCTCAATCTCTCTCTTTCTCTCTTTCATTTTAGCCATTCCAGTGTGTTTGTAATTGTTGTATTAACCTCTTTTCCTTTTGCCCCAGAATACACACTGGCAACACTTACAGCTCCAGCATTACCCTGAGATAACTTTGCCATGCAATATTTCACTTTTATTTTTATTTTTGCATCACTCTAATATATTGACTTCAGAAACAAAATACATCATTCTATTTATAGCTTTCTGTTTTTAGTAGTGGCATTTTCATTTGCAAAGTATAATAATTCTCCATCACTGAAAATGTCAAATCCTAAAAAAGGGAGCATTCCTACACATTATGTTAACATTGTTCTCGAACAGTTGGCCAAAGATTCATTTGATATATATGATTTTTCCAAAATAGACAATTTTGATGATTCAGATGATTCTGCTGTTAGTTCTGTTTAGAAATAACTCCAAGAATAGTTTTTATATTTTATTTTCATATTGCTTCAACCTCAAAGAGCATGTTTATGTAAAATTAAATGAGCACTGGCAAAGAGCTGTTTTTTGTTTGTTTGTTTGTTTGTATGTGGGAAAAAGGTTGATTTGCATGCCCAACCATTAATGATGGTAGACATCTTTCTATGTACTTAATCATTATTTATAGATTTTCCTTTATAAAATGTATAACTTTTTGCAACTTTTTTCTAAATTTGTTTGCTCTTTAATCATTGATTTGAAGATTTTTATATAATTCATATGCAAATCTCTTGTCAGACAAGTGTGCTGCAAATAATTTCTTCTTCTTATGAGCTTGTTTTTTCTTTTCTTTTGTATCTTTAGATGGGATCTCACTATCTTGCCCAGGCTGGTCTTTAACTCCTGGCCTCAAATGATCTTCCCATCTCAGCCTCCCAATTTGTTGGGATTACAGGAATGAGCCAATGCATCTCCTGGCGTCTTGTCTTGTCTTTTCCTTTCTTTTCATTTCTTTTTTTATCTCTCTCTCTTTCTTTCTTTCTTTCTTTCTTTCTTTCTTTCTTTCTTTCTTTCTTTCTTTCTTTCTTTCTTTCTTTCTTTCTTTCTTTCGTTTTGTTTTAGATGGAGTCTCACTCTATTGCTCAGCATCTGAAGTGCAGTGGCATGATCTTGTCTCACTGCAACTTGCTCTTCCGGTTTCAAGCAATTCTCCTGCCTCAGTCTTCCCAGTAGCTGGGATGACAGGCGCCCACCACCACGCCTAGCTAATTTTTGTATTTTTAGTGGAGACAGGGTTTCACCATATTGGACCAGTCTTGTCTCAAACTCCTGAACTCAGTTTATCTGACTGCCTCAGCCTCCCAAAGTGCTGGGATTACAGGCATTAGCCACCGTGCCCAGACACTTGTCTTTTCTTTTGTTTTTGGATGAGAATTTTATAGTTATGGTAGTAGAATTTATCCTTTTAAGATTTTCCTCTTAAGATTTGTGCTTTTATCTATCCCAGGATTGAAAACAGCATCTCCAGGTTTTCCTACACAACCTTTAGTGTTTTATCTTTTATGCATAAATCTATAATCTACCTTGAATTAATTGTGTATGACCTGAATCAGGGGTTGACACTTAGGTTTTGCTGTATGTTAATTCAGTTTTTCCAAAACATTTCTTAAATATACTTTCCTTTTCCTATGTCATTACCTTGGCACTTTTGTTGAATATTAATTGACTGCATATGTATACATCATATTTCTAGAATTCCTACTCCTTTCCAAGGATTAATCTATGTAATGTACCAGTACTACACTATCTTCATTACTGTTGCCTTCGGGTAAAAGTCTGAGTTCCCAACGTTATTCCTTTTTCCAAAATTGAACTATTCTAAGTCATTCAATGTTCACATACATCTTATAATTATCTCCTTTAATTTCTACATAAAATTCTGTAGGGATTTTAATTACTATGCTTTTAAATTGGTAATAAATATGTGGATAATTGATACTTTATCAAAACTGAGTTTTCCGATTCATAAAGATGACATATAATTCCATTTATTTACGTCTCTATTTCTCTCAGCAATGTTTTTAGTTTACAGTGGAGAAGTGTTGCACACATTTTTTTCTAATTTTTTAAACTACATTTGTAATCCAGTTCTAAATATAATTGTGATTATATTTTAATTCCAATTTCATTTTTTTTTTTTTTTTTTTTTTTTTTTTTTTTTTTTTTTGCTGCAAGTATATAGAAAGTTAATTGATTTTTTAAAACTTGGCTTTGTATCTTTTGAACTTGCTAACTTCATTTTTTACGTCTAATAAGTTGTTTTGGGACTTTCTACAAAAATATTCAGGCTGACTGGGAATAAACATCTACTTCTTATGTTCTTATTTCTATGCCTCTGTTAGTTTTTCTTTTCTTAGCATGCACGGTTAGGACTTCCACAGAGATGTTGAAAAGATGTGAAGAGACAGATATCCTTGGCTTTCTCCATATCCCATTACATCATTAAGTGTAAAATTAGCTGAAGTTATTTCTTTGTATCATTTTAAGGAAATTCTCCTTTAATCTTTGCAGATTTTTTTTTTAATCAATGTGTTGATTTTGTCAAATGCATTTGCTGAATCTGGTGAGATAATAACAGGTTTTTTTTCTATTATTCTGCTAATGTGGTGAATTATATCAATTCATTTTTAAACATGGAAATCGCATTGCATTACTAGAGTAAACACCAATTTTTCATATTATCTCTCTTACACATCAATGTACATGATTTGTTAATATCTTCTTAATGTATTTTGTGTCAATATTTGTTAGGAAGTGGTCTATAATTTTCTTAAAAAGTATTTTTCAGGTTTTAATATGTAGTTCATGATGGGCTCAAAAAATGGTTTGTAGATTTTATTTCCTCCTCTATTTTTCTAAAAGACTGTATAATATTTGTGTCATTTCTTCTGGAAACATTTGTAGAATTCATCAGTGTAACAACATGTATCTAAAGTTCATTTTGTGGGACAGTTCTTAATTAAGAATTTAATTCCATAGATAAAGAACTACTGGGATTTTCTATTTTTTTCGTTGGTCAGTTTGGTACTATATTATTCAAAGAATCTGTCCATTTAATCTAAATTATAATATATATTGGCATAAAGTTGTTCTTAACAGTCTTTTGTTTTCTTTTAAGGTCCTTTGGACTTGCTATAATATTCCTCATATGCTTCTAATATTATATTTGGTGTTTTCTGTCTCTTTTTTTATTTTTTCTTCTCTACAACAGTCTCCTGAGGATTTCTCACATCAATAATGCTTTCAAAAATTAACATTTAGCACTAATGACTTTATCCCATGTTTATTCTTTTTATTTTAATTAATTTTGGCTCTTTATTATTTTTTCCTTCTATATACTTTAGGTTTAATTTTTTCATCTTTTTTGAGTCTTACAGGAAAACATGAATAATTGATTATTAAGCACTTATTCTTTTCTGATATGAGTACTTAAACTGTACATTTCCATACATGTAACACTTTAGCAGCAATCCGCAAATTTTGATGTTTTATTTTCATCATCATTCCCTTTAAGTTACTTTCAAATTTCCCTTTAATTTGATATATATTTAATCCATAAGTTATTTAGTAATCTGGCAGTGACGTTTCAAATATCCAGATATGCTAATTAAATTCTGCTTTGGCAGAAAATATTATGTGTAATACCACATTAAAAAATACATTTTGACATATTTTATTGTCCAGTATACGATTCACCTTGATCATTTTCCATGTGAGCTTGAATACACTAGTATTGAGATGTTTTCAAATTTTCTTTATCTTTAATAAATTGTATCTGGTTGCTCTGTCATTTACAAAGTAAGGGTTGTTAAAATATTCAGCTTTGTATGTTTATTTGTCTCTGTCTCCTTTTATTTCTGCCAGTTTTCACTTCATGTATTTTGACACTCTGTCATTAAGTACAAAAATATTGTTATATCTTACTGATGAATTGACCCTTTCATCATTATCAAATGTCCCCATTTTTCTCTGGTAATAGTCCCAGTCTCAAAGCCTATTTGTCGGAAAATTATATAGCTACAATGACTTCTTTGTGCCTAATGCTTTCATGCTATAACTTTTTCTATCTTACTGCTTTCAATGTCTTTGTGCTTACTATTAAACTATATTTCTTGTAGTCAGCATACAGTTGTTATTCCTTTTTTATTATCCTGTTTTATAATCTCTGCCTTTTTAATTGAGATATTTATCCTATTTGAATGCAATATAATTAATAATGTGATTGTTTTTAAGTCTATAATCTATACAAATTTTCCCATTGGTTTCTTCTGCCTCTTTTTTTCTTTTCTTCCTTTTTTTGGGTTTACCTTTTTTTTTTTTTTTTTTTTTTTTTTTTTGAGACAGAGTCTCGCTCTGTCGCCCAGGCTGGAGTGCAGTGGCCAGATCTCAGCTCACCGCAAGCTCCGCCTCTCGGGTTTACGCCATTCTCCTGCCTCAGCCTCCCGAGTAGCTGGGACTACAGGCGTCCACCACCTTGCCTGGCTAGTTTTTTGTATTTTTTAGCAGAGACGGGGTTTCACTGTGTTAGCCAGGATGGTTTCGATCTTCTGACCTCGTGATCCGCCCGTCTCGGCCTCCCAAAGTGCTGGGATTACAGGCTTGAGCCACCGCGCCTGGCCGGGTTAAACATTTTCTAGTACTTCATTTTACTTCCTCGATTGCTTTTTTGGCTATACTTTTGGTGCCCTTTTAGTACTTGTGGGTTTTGTTTTGTTTTGTTTGTTTGTTTGTTTGTTTTGTCTTTTTTCTTTTGTGACAGTGCCTTGCTCTGTCACTCAGGCTAGAATGCAGTGGTGCAATCAGAGCTCACTGCAGCCTTGGCATCCTAAATGCAAGCAATCCTCTCACTTCAGCCTCCTGAGAAGCTGGGACTACAGATGTGTACTACCATAGCTAACTAATTTTTTAATTTTAATTTTTTGTAGAGACAAGGTCTCATTATGTTTCCCAGGTTAGTCTTGAACTCCTGGTCTCAAGCAGTCTTCCACGTTGGCCCCTTAGAGTTTTGGGATTATGGGTGTGAGCCACCATGCCTGGCCAATAGTCATTTTTAAATATTAACTTATCCCAAACAAGGTGCCAATTTCTGTAAAAAGTAAGAAACTTGCAACAATAAATTCCAATTGAATTCACTTTTTTTATTTTACTATTGATGACACATATTTTCACATTTATATGCAATAAAATCTATTATAAAATATTGTTTTAATTAAGCCACATGATGGTAGTTTCCAATCCAGGTTATTTCTCTTCAGCCCAAACACAATTTGAAAATTTTTAGTAATATATGTTTATTCAGAATGATTACTTTCAATGTTTGTTTATCTACCATATACCTTGGGCTCAAGCAGGAGGATCTCTTGAGCCTAGGTGTTAAGGGCTACTGTCAGCTATGATCACTCCACTGTACTCCAGGCTAGGTGACAAAACAAGACTCATCTCTTAAAAATGTATATATAGCTTTATTTACCTTAGTTTTTATAGGATATTTGTGATAGTTGTAGAATTTGAAATTGACTATTTTTTTCTTTCTGCACTCTAAGATATTATTCAAAATTATTTTTGCTCTCTGTCAGTGTTTCTGAAAGGAGGTCAGCCATCATTCCTATCATTGATCTTCCCTGATGTGTCTTTTTTTCTCTGACTGTTTAAAGATTTCTCCCTTTATCTTCATTAGCATCATACTACGATATTCATATATACAATTCTCCTTTTATTTGTTTTGTTTGGGTTTCACTGAGACATTTTGATCTGTTAATTAAAGTATTTTCACCAAACTAAGAAATTTCAATTATTGTCTATATAATTTTTCTGTTACATTATATTTCAATTTTCACTTTGAGACTCACATTTTATGGATGGTCCAGTGCTTACTAGCACTTGATTCTTTTCTCACAACACAGTGAGGCTCTTTTTATGCTTATAGTGTATTTTTTCTTTTCTTTAGGTTGAAAAATTTATATATATATATATTTGAGGTTACTTACTCTGTCTCCCTAGCCATCTACTATGTTAATCAATCTAGAAAATCAATAAAAATATAGAAGATAAACATTTCTATTAAGAACGTTAATGCAATTAACATTTATAGAACACTACACAAAATACAGCGTTTTCAAGGTTTTATGGCCCATACCCCAAAATAGACTATATTTAAGGTCATAAAACATATCACAATACATTTCATAGGACTTATGTCAATCAAAGTATGTTTTACAGGCATAACAAACATTAAATGATAGATTTCTAAATTACCCATGGCTCAAAACTAAAATTATAAGTGAAATTAGAGAAAATTCTGAACCAAACAATCCAATATAAATGAAAAGAAAACATATTAACATTGTATGTGATGCATAAAGGTTAACCGTTTTTATGTGGAGATTTATAGCATTTAATGCTCATAATGGAATACACAAAAAGGTCCTAAATCAGTGACACAAGGTTCCACCTTAAGAAACCAGAAAGAAAATAAAAAATTAAGCCAAAGGATGTAACAAATAAATGTGTATTAGTCTGTTCTCCCACTGCTATAAAGACATAACCTGCGACTGGATAGTTTTTAAAGAAAGAGTTTTAATAGTTCCACAGGCTGTACAGGAAGCATGGCAGCATCTGCTTCTGAGTAGGCCTTAAGGATCTTTTACTCCTACCAAAAGGCAAAGCAGGACCAGGCGTCTTACACAGCAGGATCAGGACCAGGACCAAGTCGGAGGGGAAATGCAACACATTTTTAAACGACTAGATATCACGAGAACTCACTATCATGAGAAGAGAACCAATGGGGAAATCCGCCCCCATTATCCAATCACCTCCCACCATGACCCACCTCCCACACTGGGGATTACAATTTGACTTGAGATTCAGACAATGACACAGATTCAAACCATATTAAAATAAGAGAGGAAGTCAATAAAATAAAATCCAAACAAATCAATAAAATCAATAATGCCAACATTTCTTTTTCTAGGATCAATAAAATTAATACATCTCTAGACTGATTTTTTTAAAACTGAAGATACAAATGACTAATATTTGAATAAAAACACCCTACAGATATCCAATGAATATTTTTTCTTAATACATTGATTGTAGTTTTAAATTATAGAGTTTCTTTGTGGTTCTTTTTTTGTCATTTTCATTTCTCTGTGGCGATTTCTCAAATATTTACTCACTTTTGCTATCTTTAGCCTTAAATCACTGAACTTCTTTATAATGGCTGCTTAAAAGTTATTGTCTGATAATTCTAGAAGTTGGGGCATCTATTTCTATTGCCTTTCACCCACTTCCTCTTTGTAGTCACATTCCCCTGCTACACGGCATGTTTAGAAATCTTTTATTTTTGGATTATATATTTTAGAGACTCAGGATTATATCACTTCCTTTTATGGGCTGAGATTTATTCTAACAAACTGTTAAAAATACTGACAGATACTTTTCATTCATCGAGCTTGTGTTTATTCTTTGTTTGGACACATCAATTTCTGTTTTACCCTTGGATTTTATATGTGACCTTTACTCTAGGGCATGGAAATGACTCTTACTCCTAAGGTGAAGTTTCCTTGGGTCTCAGTTTTTTATCTTTGGTGCTCAGGGAGGTTGCTACTATTTGGCTATTCCAGCATTCTAATGTCTCCCAGAATTGTACTTCCTGTAGTATCTCCGTTCAACTCACACCCACACAGAGGCCATTTCTGTTAATACCTAGTCTTCTTTCCTTCTGCATGAGTAGCTCAGCCCTTCGCCAAAGACCAAGGTAAATTCCTACACAGACTTCTGAAACCCCCTTTGTGTAGTTCTCCTTTTTCCAGAGCACTACTCCAGAAATTCTGGCCATATGTTCAGACTGGAACTACAATAACTTCTTCCTTCACTCAGAGGTGTACTTAGTTCTCTTCCTTGTAGCAATAAGATTATGTCACTAGCCAAACACCTGGAAAGAGTTCAGGGCTCATCTTGTGTATTTCCTTTCTCTCCAATATGAGAGTCCTGTGCTGAGTTTTATTAAATATCTGAAAATAGTATGTTTTCAACTTCATAGTTTCATGGCAGCAAGGTAACTCTGAACCCATTTTCTCTGTGAGGCTCAACGGAAGTCAACACTCCATTATTATTTATTAAAATATTTTTTACCCTGCTGCTTATTACTTGATAATAACTGCAATACACCTGTAACCAGTGCCCAGTTTATCTTCATTATATTGGTGCATTTTTATGTTGGTGAAACTGTAATATTAGACACTCTTTTGTAATAAATAAAAAGTATTCATATGTATCCCATAGTTTGAGAATATCTGTTTAAAACATTTTAAATAGATCCAAGCACAAGAAAAAAATAATTTAGAATTTGCCAAAAAATTCTCCCTCTGCCTCTCTTGTCACATTTAGTGTTTATTCAAACTCATAGCAAACTCATAAATTATTGTTGGCTGGCTTATGCTTATCTTCTTGGCGTTGTATAGCCAATTTTATAGAGAAGGCTTTCTTTTTAGCTCCCAGCAGATATTCTGTTTTCTCTACTTATAAAATATTGATTATTGTGCCGGGTGCGGTGGCTCAAGCCTGTAATCCCAGCACTTTGGGAGGCCGAGACAGGTGGATCACGAGGTCAGGAGATCGAGATCATCCTAGCTAACACGGTGAAACCCCGTCTCTACTAAAAAATACAAAAAAACTAGCTGGGCGAGGTGGAGGGCGCCTGTAGTCCCAGCTACTCGGGAGGCTGAAGCAGGAGAATGGCGTAAACCCGGGAGGCAGAGCTTGCAGTGAGCTGAGATCTGGCCACTGCACTCCAGCCTGGGCAACAGAGCAAGACTCTGTCTCA
>NW_016813226.1:143212-146503 GCF_001698545.2 Rhinopithecus bieti
AGAATGGGAGAAAATTTTTGCAATCTACTCATCTGACAAAGGGCTAATATCCAGAATCTACAAAGAACTCAAACAAATATACAAGAAAAAAACAAACAACCCCATCAAAAAGTGGGCAAAGGATATGAACAGACATTTCTCAAAAGAAGACATTCATACAGCCAACAGACACATGAAAAAATGCTTTATTTTTATGACTTAGGTCAATAATTTTTTTTCTTCTTTTACCTCCCACATCTTCTCATCCTTCTTGTGAGTTACATCTTCATTTTACATCAACTGTACTTTCTCTGTTAGCATTCTTGTTAGTCCTTAATATTCTGTTTTGGGAAAGGACTGTGACTTTTTTTTAACTGTTTTGGATTCTTTTATTTCCTTCCCTTTATCTGGTAAACCAGAGATATGTGAGTCTTCACAAACTGTAAATATGTGTTTTTAAAGTATTTTAAAGTAGTATTCCCGATGACTTAAGGCTAGCGTTTACACTGCCTTTCTTAGTATTCAATAACCAAAAGAACCCATTGGGGAATTAACTAATTGAGGAATTAATTATTAATAATTGTTTTAGGCTGGGCATAGTGGCTCATGTCTGTACTCCCAGCACTTTGGGAAGCCAAGACGGGTGGATGGCTTGACTACATGAGTTTGAGACCAGCCTGGGAAACATGGCAGAATTCCATCTTTTCTAAAAATATAAAAGGAAATTAGCCTGGCATTGTGGTGGCACATGCCTGTAGTCCCAGCTACCCAGGAGGCTGAGATGGGAGGATCTTTTGAGCCTGGGAGGTTGAGTATGTACCAAGGCTGTAGTGTGTAAAGATTCTTTACACAGGCATATTAATCAAGTATTACCAATCTCCTAAGCAACTACCATGCATTCCTATTGTGTCTCAAATTAGTTCCTTGCGGTGGATTCTTGGTCTCATTGACTTCAAGAATGAAGTCGCAGACCCTCATAGTGTTACAGTTCTTAAAGAGAATGTGTCTGGAGTTTGTTCTTTCAGATGTTCAGATGTGTCCAGAGTTTCTTCCTTATCCTGGGTTTGTGATTTTGCTGACTTCAGGAGTGAAGCTGCAGACCTTCTGCAGTGAGTGCTACAGCTTGTAAGGGGAGCGCACACTAGAAGAGTGTGCCACAGCAAGATTTATTGCAAAGAGGGAAAGAGCAAATATCCCACACCATGGAAATGGACCTGAGCGGATGTCACTGCGGGCTCCCCTGGCCTGCTTTTATTCCCTTATTTGGCCCCAACCACATCCTGCTGATTGGTTCATTTTACAGAGAGCTTATTGGTTAGTCTTACAGAGTGCTGATTGGTCCTTTTTACAGAGTGCTGATTGGTCCGTTTTTACTGAGTGCTGATTGGTGCTTTTACAAACCTTTAGCTAGACGCAGAGTGCTAATAGGTGTATTTACAAACCATTAGCTAGACACAGAGCACTGATTGGTGCATTTACCATCCTTTAGCTAGACAGAAAACTTCTCCAAGTCCCCACTCCACCCAGAAGCCCAGCTGGCTTCACCTCTCACTATTATCAGCTGTACAATACAATTCAACCCACATGGATATGGACCAGTACTCAATATCCTTAAAATTACATAGTACATACATTCACTTAACAGACATAGCACATTTAGGTCAAGATATTTCTCATCAACACGGATATTCCCTACCAACCCTGGTTTCTCAACCACCAAGCATAGAGAAATCATGATCCCACTTGGGAAGTTCTTCCCTCCTCGCTCCAGGCTCCTAACACTTGGGGATTACTATAGTGAAACTCTACCTGGCATCTGGTTCTTACTTCAGGGCTATAACATCAAGATAATCCTCACGTTACCCTTAAATAAGACATCTCGATGGATTAGTGACTACCACCTACTCAAATTTTTGTAAACCTCAAAACACTGCTCAATTTTTCATGGAGCCAGGCTTCCCATAATACTTTATTATTTCTTTCATTACTGCACAATTTACCTCATTATTCCCATGATCTCAAAGAACATGCAATCAATAACTATAAGTTCCATTTCTCTCTTTATTGTTTATAGTACTGTTATTTTTGAATCCATAACACTTAATATTTGAATTGATTTATGAATGTGCCACTTTCAAATATTAACAATCTATTATGCGTTTACATTTCTTTATAATCCAATCTAACTCTGAGTTTAGAAACACTGAAGGCAGTGATTTCTTTGTATTTTTATCACCCATTAATTGTACTTTGTACAGTGATCCCAACGTGCCTGGTCATTATAACTACATATTTATAATTAATAATACTTAAATATATTTAGATAAATTCATAACTAATACATTGGTGATTTATATTTGATTGTTAGACTATAATTCTCGGAAGAATTTAATGTTACATCATTTTACAAATATTCCTGTTTAAAATATTTTGAATCAGATGGACATCATATTTTTCTAACAAAATCTGTGAAGCAATGAAAGCAGATCACAAATTATGTAGTCAGACAGTAAAGTAAAATATTAAATGTAAGAATATAATCAGAAATCAAATCAAGTTTTACAAATAATGTTAGTGTTTCCTGAGTTACACAGTAGAGATATATTTTACCAGTAATTCTATTATAAAATATATACATTCAAATATTACTATTTCATAGCAAGTGATTAAAATTCAATCTTTTCATTACACAACTTTGCCAAATCAATTTTTTTGTTGTTGTTGGAAACATGACTTAGAAATTTCTAACTTGTGAGACATTTAATTTCTTTGACAATAATACTAATTGTTATTAATATTGAATTTCTTAAATTATAGAAACAAGAAATGAAATGAAAACAAATTATTTCCCCCTTCCTCATAAAAACAATAATAATGATAATAAAAATCACTAGCTGTCTTTACTGCTCTACTTGGATACAATTCTAACATAAATTTGGCAGAATTTCTAGAAAGTTCATTCTGAGAGCTTGCTCATACTGCCAAAAAATACTTTCTCATCTTTAAAAAATAGAAATGTAATAAGAAATATGATTTTCAAATATTTAATACAAATAACTTCAGCAGTTTATGGCCTGAATCCAAATGAGTATTTTATAAAAGTCAACTCATCTAGAAAAGAATGTTGGAATCCTGACAAACATGGAATAAATCTCGAGTCTTTAGACAACTTCTACCTGAGTAAAAATCCTACTTTCTCTCTTAAGCTTATCTTTTAAAATGTTCCATTTTAGTTCTGAAAATTCTGACTAATGAAAAATAACTCTAATGCTTTTATTTCTTTCTGTAAAGTATCAAAAAAAAAAAAAATAA
>NW_016813226.1:146968-154506 GCF_001698545.2 Rhinopithecus bieti
CTGGCCGACAATATTTTTTCTCTGATTATTTATGCAACCACATTTAAATATTTGAAAGTTATTTTGGACATACATTGCAATGGAAAGCTTTTCTTTTCTTTTTTTTTTTTTTTTTTGGTTGGAGTTTCGCTCTGTCGCCCAGGCTGGAGTGCAGTGGCCGGATCTCAGCTCACTGCAAGCTCCGCCTCCCAGGTTTACGCCATTCCCCTGCCTCAGCCTCCCGAGTAGCTGGGACTACAGGTGCCCGCCACCACGCCCGGCTAGTTTTTTGTATTTTTTAGTAGAGACGGGGTTTCACCGGTTCTGACATGGTAGATCATGCAGAATTTTCTTCAAGTTCAAAAACAAACAAAAAATATATAAAAGTACATTTTCATTTCTGGAAATGACTGTTTCATTTCCAGAATAAGCTCATTTTGGCTTACAATTTTCTACCCATTCTTAAAATCGTCTGTGTCATTTTTAAACCTGTGAACCTTATGTGGAGAAATATGTAGCAAGTATATGGTGAATTAATTATTCCTTTTTACAAGAATCTCTTTTCTAGTCCAGCTGTTGAGAAGTTCTTTACCATTATTCAAAATACTAGCAAACCAATAGCAATGGACATTTTCCTCTGGAGATGATGATGCAGCAAAACAGTGAAACTTACATTTCAACAACTGAAGTTTGAAAACGTATTGAGAAAGCAAAAACTGTATTAATAAAGAAGATATAAATTATTAAAATAAGCAAAATAGATGAAAGCTAAGTCATATACATGAGGCAAAATAATTATAATTCAAATTGATTTTTCAAAAAATAAATGTAAAGCAGAGGGATATATTACTTTATTAAGGAAAAACATAAAACTGGCTATAAAATTACTAATTTAAGTGGGGAAATCACACAGGTATATGATATCAAAATAATTTTAAGAGAAAATCTATCCAACTTTATGCAAATTCTTCTAAAACATAAATTTTCCACAAAATATAAATTACTTAATATGACTTTTAAAATGGGAGATAATATGATCCTTAAAACAGAGGTTTTTTTTTTCTTTTCCTTTTCTTTTGTTTTAATGCAGGGTCTTGTTTTGTCACCCAGGTTGGAGTGCAGCGGAGCAACCATGGCTCACTGCAGCTTTGACCTCCCAGGGTCAAGTGGTCCTCTCACCTCAGCTTCCCAAGTAGCTGGGACTACAGGTACATACCACCATGCTAATATATATATATATATTACATATATACACACACACATACACACACACACACACACACACATATAATTTTATATATTTTCTTTAATTTTAGAGACATTGTCTGTTTATGTTGCCCAGGCTGGTCTCAAACCTCTGGCCTCAAGAGCTCTTCCTGCCTCATCCTGCCAAAGTGCTAGGATTACAGATGTGAGCCACTGTACCCAACCAGGGGATTCTTCAGACAGAGAAATTATCTTGGAAGAAATTGAAGATTTTGTTACAGAGTTAGTTTTAAAAGCACTAGCCTAAATGCCTATGTAGAATTCTATTTAAAAATGAGACAATCATGATTTTAACATTATTCAGCTGACCATAGACAATGAAGGGCTCGAAGTGGGAGGGAGATAAACTTATTGCAACCCCTTAAGTGCTATTTAAAATGTTTAATTTTTCATTAAAATGTGATATAAACATTTTCATGTTAATTATCAAAAGCAAATAATAGTCATAGTTATAGTCCACTTTTAAATTCCAAAGTAGGAAATATTAATAAACTTAAAATCATCAATCCTGGTAACAGGTTTTAGGAACTCAAAAATGCTTTCTCCAGAAATCAAGTATTTTGACAAAATTTATCTATCAAAACCGTAATTCTTTTATTCCAATATTTCCACTTGAAATTAACAAATATAACAAAATATTAGGTTCATATATTTTTTCATAACATCATTTAAAATAATATTCAAGGTTAGCAACAACTTTAAATGTCCAACAGCAATAAAATGTCTACTCAAATCTCTAGCAAACTAACTTTAGTAGATTTTTAATATTCATATGTATTATCATGCAGTATGTATTGTCTACCATCATTCACTCAGCATTATGTTTATGAGTTTTCATTTTATTAAAATAACTGTAACTTGTTATTTCATTGTTTAGAGAATTCTGTGTTATAAATATATAAATGAATTTATTAATTTATAATTTATTAATTTCCAATTATTCTACTGTTGATGTATATTTAGCTTGTTTCTTGTGTTGCTATATGTATTTTTCTACGTACATTATGCACTTTTTGGTGGACATGTACATGTGTTTCTTCTTTGTGTCTCTGTGTGTGTGTGTGTGTGTGTGTATATATATATATATACACATAGAGAGAGAGAGAGAGACAGACATGAAAATATTGGGTGGTAAGATATACATTTTTTTAAATTTAGTAGAAAATACCAAACAGCTTTTCCAAGGGGCAGTATCAGTTCATACACTGTCTGTGAAAGAACATATCTTCACCTACACTTGGTATTAGCAGACTCCTGAAAATAAACTATTTTTGTTAATTGTAGTAGTATCTGTGTATGTTATTCTGTATTACTTTGAAACCAAACATGTTGAGCAAACTTTGCTATTTTTAAAGTTTCTATTCAAGTCTACTGCCCATTATTTTACTGATTATCATCTTCCAATTGATTTGTAGAAATTCTGTTTTTACATATATGTGGTTGTAGATATCTTCAACTTTTCAAATATTTTCGCTCACTTTATGATGTGTTTTCACAAACAAGTATTTCTTAATTAATCGTAATTAAACTTCTTTGGTGTCTCTTTGATTCCTTTGTGCAGATTTTATTTTTAATATTTTGTCTAGTTTTTCTAGTTGTTCTCACTGTGAGAGTGGGTTCAATTACTCTGCTAACCTCTGCCATTATGAAGTGTTTTTAAAGTATAATTCCAATGGTTATATGAGTATTTTATCATCCTAATATTTTGTTCAATGTCTACATTTTGTGATATATTCTGATTTTTACTACTTATCTGATAATGGAAAATATCCTGTTTGAAGAAAGAGAAGACAAATGGGGAACGTCCTCAATGAGATGAAGAAGGAAACTTCAAATGCACACCAAAAGGCATATGATATGCTGTTATCTCAATTATTTAACAATGTATTAAAGCATTATTTATGAAGATGAGACTATTTTAAAAATATAATATGTAAGTTTCATGTGTTAAACTTTGTCTGAAACCCATGATAAGATGCTTACTATTCGAGAGAAAGTATTATGACTGTAAAACGCAGTGAATCCATCTTCTTTTTACTTCATGCTAATCCTTGTCCCTAATGATATTTTATTTTAATGAGTTCCATCTCCTTCCACAACGGTATTCAGCCGCCTCCATCTCTTTACCTACCTTTAGGTCAGGAGTAATAGTGGAGGGGCTCCAGTGAATTTTCTCAGTAATAACAACAAATGGCTTACATTTTTTGAAAATTTCAATATTGATTGAAACATTTTAAAGGCTAACAGTTATGGAACACAAGATCAAAGCCAACGAAAACTATTAAAGCTTTGCTGTGTGTTTGCTTACTATTGAAAGAGGTTAATAGAGGGGAAACAGAGAATTTTAGCAAGAAATTCTGACTGCAATCCCAGGATAAAACTTAAAATTGCTTCCATAGCCAAACTTCTGTATATCTTAGGAACCAAATAATACCAGTTGGGTTTCTGAGAAATAAAGCTTAGCAAGAATTTGACAGAACCTTCTGAAAGAATGTTAAAGTAAATTGACAAGGACAAAGCTGTAGAGGCCATTTTGAAATATCATAAAAGGGCATTCACATATACACACACAAGCCATCAAATACAGTTGCTTTTTAAAGTATATTAGTATTACACTTAAAAAGAACCTGACAGTGTGCATAAGAGCTGTCCAATTCCTAATCAAATAATGTTAAACAATAATAATTATAGTATATTGCATTTATAATTTATGTTATAATATGTAGTACCTTTTTACATAATTTAAACTCACTACAAGCTGTGGTTTAAAAAAATAGTTATGTCTGGTTGTCTGTTTCATAAAACAAATGCAAGGCTAGACAAACAACCCCTTTACCCCCAACCTTCCTGCTACCTCAAAGACACACACACACACACTTCCAGCAAGTAAATAATTTAACTCACATCTTGACAGCATCATATGTTGGATAACCCAAAATATAAATAAGTAGTCATTTCCAAGCTGTTACAGAAAGAAGCCTACAAAGGAAATAATTACATTACAGATATGAATTGTCTGCTTGCAGTTGGGAAATATGAAAAGTGAAAGAAGGGGATGTGAAATCTACCTCCGTTTTCATAGAAGATAAATTCTATTCAAGGAATTTATCTTGAATATATATATNTTAGTTTCTTCAACCATATATTTCTGTTTCTAGACATTTTCTTAACATAAAAAGTTGATTATCGAAAATAGAATGTACTTAACAGAGAAAAGCCAACAAATTTATGATTCAAAAATCTCTTCAGTATCTAAAGTACCTAATTGTTTGTTCAGTGGGGAGTTACTGATTTCACTTTAGCAATTTCTAATTCCATTTCTTTCCACTAATGAGCATAATATATTCAAATATTTTATTAAGTAACATTATGAAAATTAGGCATTTGGGGCAAAAGTGGTAGATTTGAAGCCAATTGACAAAAGCTGCCCCTCCAAAACCTAGCAAATGAAAAACATCAATCTATAAAATTCAGAATAGAAAAAAAAAAACCATAGTAGAAACAGAAAAGAAAGGAGGAGAAGAAGGAGGAAGAAGAAGAGAAAAAAACAACTTTATGGCATTTAATTTTTATTTTCTTTAAATGTTTGAAGCCATGTTATACTGTAAAAGTGTTCAGAACATGGTCAAGTTTGCACTTAACAAGTAATTCAAATATTTCAATTTACTTTATATATTTAAAAAAATTGCCATGGTAAAAATCTACATGATACTCTTTCATTTGATACCTTAGAAAGAAAACATTGAACCAGAAATCTTTTTGATTATGTGGATTCTGGTTATTACACCATCATTTTAATCTTCTGAATATCTCATTGCCTTCTGGCATTTTAAAAGGATTTGGAATTACAAACTTTGATTTAGGAACAATATGAAAAGGTTAATGATAAAATCCTGAGAAAATTATTAATGACTGCACATTTTGAGAAAAAGAGAGAGACAATGAGCAGTGTCACGGCTTGTATCAGGCCCTTATGAGAACACACACAGTGGAATATTCATGAGTGTTATGGTACTGTGTAAAAGTGGAAGTGATGGTTGCACCTTTATGAAATTTGCCTGTAAGGAGAGAGAGATGCAGAATTAAGGGAAGTGGGTTTTGTTATTGTTATTTGCTTTTTTCTTTCCTTTTGTTTTGCTTTAAGAAGTCAAGAATGTTTACATAATGAAGAAAAGAAGTCACAAATTACCAGAAAAGGGGAATTTGAAATTTACTGAGGAAAGAAGCAAGGAAAAGAGTTATAGTAATTTTGAAATCACAAAACATCAGACTTTGGACCAGCATAACAAAAAACTTCATGATAGGTTAGCTGTATTTAGAAGATAATCTGAAACCAGAAGTGTTTAAATAAAGTGTAACCAAGTATTAAATATGATTTTAAAAAGAAGTCTTCCAGTAGAATTCCATTTACATGAGATTTAAAATACTTTCCAATGAATAGTTTTAAAACTCTATTATTTAAACAATACAGACTGATTAAACCTTATATTTGGCATTAGAAAACTCTGGAGACATAGCAAGGAAATAAATATAAGAAATTGACAACAAAGTTTGTAGTATTTGGATGAATTTTCCTAAATTCCAACAGGACAGGAATAATAAAAGGAAGGAACAAGAGGAATGATATTTTTAATGAGATTAGTTTGCTTTTGTTGGCCTGAAAAGAGTTTGACTTCTAAAATTAACAATAAAAAAATAGTAAAACAAAAAACACCCACAAGATACTATCCATTTAAAATGAACCCTACTGCTTGAATGTAGCAAAAAAGCAAAATATTTGACAAAATTTGTGTCACTCACAAAACAATATCAAGTATTATTTAATATGTTTTCATTTGAAGATATTTATTTCTGTCAGTAGTTATTGCAAAAATCTCATGTGTGTGAGTATTCAAAGTACTATTCAAGTGAGGACTGGAATTTCTCCGATTAGCCTTATCAGAAGTTCTTGTCTTTTCATACTCCTTTCTATTTTGTATACCTTTTGTAGTCCTTATTTTATTGGCAATAAATTTGCTATTTCAAAGTTATAAAGTACCAGTTGATTGATATATTTTTTATTTGAAGGCAACTGATTTCTTCATAACCTTGAATTTTAAGGATTCACTAGTAATTTAAAAGAGAAAAGAATGAAATAACTGGAAATGAATTCCTTTTAGAAAAGATTTATTCATTTTTTTATCTATCAATAAATAAAATTCTTGCAAAAGTAGTTCAATTGTTGGAAAAGTAGTATAAGCAAAACTTTGCTGTAAAATTATTTTCTCTACAAGATGGAGTCTTGTATTTATGTTAATAGTTTGTTCTGCATTTTTTTGGCTGATTTTATTTTAATTATTACTTAGATTGTAGTAAAATAGTATCTTTATTCCATAGCTTACTACTTTCATTGCCTTTTCATCTACCACCTTCCTAACTCTTTAAATGTGGCACCATTGTTGCTTCTATAGAAATGACTCCATTGTCAAAATATAGATATGCTCAACATGGGCAAATTGACACAGTGATTCCTTATTCCATGAAGAAATACCTATTAAATAGTTGCTGATGTATATACATTTGGTTTATTTCATCAAATGGGTTTATAAGCAAAAGTTCATTTTAGAAAAGTAAGTATTCCTGAAGATTTTCTAAAGTAGAGAGTGTGCTAATTTTCATGCTGCTTGGCAAGTAACCAAAGGGACTTAGTCAAGGACTGAGTTACTGGATATTCAAATGGAAACACACAAAGCCTGCTTTCCCCTTGCACACAAGGTCAGTAATGGAGTTTAAATTGAGACATTCTTGTATTTTCTCAAATAAATTTCCACATAGTTCCTGGTGAATGTGAATGGACTTGGATCTGTGAGACATCAGGAAGAGCCAGAGGACTTCCTCATGATTAATTTCACAGCCAAACAGCCTGAGCCTGTTTCAGACTGTCTTCCATGTGTTCATGGCAACAATGTGGAGACATTAATAGGCTGAGTCAGTTCTTCTCCTCCTTCTGGAAAATTAGCTTTGGGAGAGCCAACCAGCATCTAATGCACACACATTTCATCTAATGCACACACATTTCTTGGCATACAAAAGCAATTGGTCTTTAGGGAGAAAACATTTTTCTTTTAAATCAAGGTGAAATAAAGATCTGAAATTAGCCATTTTAATGGCACACGCCCCAAAATGTAACTGTATTAAAAACTTCTAGATTGGCAATATATGAAAAAAGTCTCGGCCGGGCGCGGTGGCTCAAGCCTGTAATCCCAGCACTTTGGGAGGCCGAGACGGGTGGATCACGAGGTCAGGAAATCGAG
>NW_016813226.1:154902-162775 GCF_001698545.2 Rhinopithecus bieti
AAAAAAAAAAAAAAAAAAAAAAATAGGAAAAAGAAAAAAGTCTCATACAAATCATTGAAAGACAAAGAAACAAAGACAAATATTTTTCCTTCTATAGATTCTAGCATAAGTGTAGAAATAAGTGAGAAAACATGTGGTATCTTTAGCTTTTTTTTCCCTTTTGGAAATTTCTATCACTGTAGTGTTTTAAGGCAAGGTAAAAAATAAATTTTAAATATTGTTGCATTTTAGGGGAATGGGGAAAATGATTATGGGTCAGCTTTATCACCCATTGGAGTTACAAGCTTAGACTAAATACTTTGATTAAAAGTATTAAGAAAATGACAAACAACAACCAAGGATAAATGAAGTGATGAAATAATGTTGAATTTTCCTCTTCAACATTTTCCTCAGCCAAGCAATATTTTGGACTCCTAAAACACCAGCCCTCAGTTTATGTTACTTTTAAGTGTCTTCTAATATTACATGTTTTCTTAGACAGTATCCAGGCTCCTGGATTTATTTCTCCAATGAGTCCCATTGTCTTCTTTCTTCCAGATTTGCTCCTCTGCCAGAGAAGTATATGTTTGTTGATGGGTTCACTTCTGGATCCTTTGTTTTTTCCCGTGGTTTCTGTGTGTTTGTCTCACCTCTTTCTTTTTTACTACCTTTAGTAATCATGAAAATGTCTGCTTTATAACTGTTGCTTTTGCTGTGAATTTTGCTGTATTCAAGACTTCAAACTAAAGGATGATATATAGATATTTGAATCAGAGTCTCCTCAGATAATCATACCACTCTGGTTACATTTTAAATTGATTATCTGTCATTTCCAGATAGCCACATAACCAAGAGGGTATAATATACCTAGTTTAAAACACAGGGCATTGGGAAAAAAAAATACACACACACACACACACACACACACACACACACACACACACACACACATATATGTATTATATCACAATTCATATAATACATATAAATTATATATGTATATACACAATTTTTTAATGTTTAATTTTTATGTTTTTTAGAGATGAGGTCTTGTTTTGTTGCCCAGATTGGTCTCCATATCCTGGCTTCAAATGATCTTCTTTCTTTGACCTCCCAAAGTGCTGGGATTACTGGGATTACAGGCATGAGCCATTGTTCCCTGCTGAAAAAATACTTTTGAATATATTAGTTTTTGATTGATTTTTAACCATGGCTTAAATTGGAGTTTAGAAATTACGCATTACACTTGTTGGGGTGATGAGATAAAGAAACAAGTGGTGAGGTATATTCCAAGCCCTGCCTCAGCTTCTCTCCCAACACTCAGGTTTTCTCCCAACAATACTGGCTTCAAACTTAATGTTTGGAAAGTGAAACCTTTGCTTTGGTAAGTAACATTTTACCTTAAATTGATAATTTTTAGAAGAATTCAAAATTATTTGGAAAAAAAACAGTTTTTTAAGCCAGTTATTTGAGAAGATTGGTTTATCCCAATGACTTAAAGATGAATCTCAGAACGAGAACATATAAAATAAAAAAAAAATTTCTATATTCAAATAATGTTAAAACTATGATTAATTACTCAAAATATCCATTATTTCTTACATTATTTTTACTTACAAAGTTACTATTATTATCATACCTTTATATCATATTTAGAATGGTACATGCAAAACTAACTCTTTAGGGAATATACAAATAGTCATTTAGAAGTTTATTATTTTCATCTCTATAATTTGTCAATTGAAAAGTGCTTGTGAGACATGGTTTCTAGAGTCGTTTTTAATTCTTTTGAACTGTGAACGTTTGTCCTTCAAAAAAGGAGACATTTTAAAAGATATTTAACTAAAACATATTTTATTAACACCAAGAGCAAAATAACCACCAGAAATGACCAAGGCTGTTCATTCAAAATGAAAGTGAGCAGTTTGGCCCTGACACAATTTCACTGTCAAATTTTTTATGCATTTAGTTTCCTTAGTTTAGAAAAAGAAGTGATCCAGTGGTCTTTTCATTTAGGTAAAAGTTGTCACTTTCTTCAATAATGCACTACAGTATATGGAAGGCTTGTATTAAAATATTTATTAAGCTATTATATTTGGAAACCTTGTATTAAAATATTAAATATCCCAAGCAAAAGCTGAATTAATATACAGTACTTCAAATATTTTTTGTACTAAAACTACTTCAATGAAATATTTTAGACTTCTAAATTTAAAAAATATGTACACATAAATCAAATCATGTGCATGAGCACCAATAGACACAAGGCACACACACTGTACCAAGATATCCTGGGGGATACAAAGACAGCAAGGAGGACTCCTCCTCTGAGGTCAATAGTGTGGAAAAGGACACATTAAAAAATGTGTTGACTTTTAAAATTTATCCACAAATTCTTTGTCATTTCCTTTAAAAGATGGAGCCTAATTCTTCCTTCCTTAAGTGTAGGCAGTACTTAGTGGGTCACTTCTATTCAATAGAGTAAGGTAAAGGGACTGTGTGTAACTCTGCAACTAGGACATGAAAGACCTTGTGGATGTCTCTCTCTCTCTCAGATCACTTGCTCTCAGGGACCTATCATGAAGATGTGTCATATCCTGAGGAAACTCAGACATACCCATTTAGAATCTCATGTGGTAAGGAACTGAGCCCTTTGGCAACAGCCATTCAGGTGAGTCATCCCAGGAGTGGATTTTGTAGTCTCAGTCAAACCTTTAGACGATGACAGTCACGGATGACATCTTGATTCCAACCTCATGAAAAGTCCTGAGCCAGAATAAGTCAGAGAAAGAGCTCCTGAATTCCTGCCGCACAGAAACTAAGAGAGAATAATTTTATTATTATTTTCTGAAGCCACGGGGTTTGAGATAATTTGTTAGGCAGTAATATATATTAATAAAAAGAATAATGTAAGGGTAATCATGCTTACTGTTAGAAGGGAGTATAAGTGAAAATATGTTAAGGGAAATAACTACTTTTAGTTTGGGAAGCAGAAAGAACTCTGGAGAAGGTATGATATGAACTGGATCTTATGAGTTTAAAGACGGGTGATAATTGGCTATTTCCAGACCAAGGAAAAGACATTTCCAACACTAGAATAGCATGAGAAAAGACTCATATGAATAATAAGATACATATCTTTCTCATTTGTTACATTGTCATAAATAACATTGTAATAAATAATAGTCCTACTTTATCAGCTTACCGTAATACATTGAATGTAATATGCTTATCATAGTGTCTCGACCATAGTAAGCATTCAGTAAATTTTAACAGCTGTTACCATTTTAAAATGAGATGTTGGAGTTATTTTAATGGTCATTTTAATCAAATGGATCCAAGATAAATCTTGGATAAATACCTCCACTTCAAACCCAAGTGTGAAGTCTACTTTCTACTGATGATAGTTATATGGTTCTGTATTCTTTTTCCCATTTGTTGCCTAACAATAGAGAATGTGTTTAGCAAATAACTACATTCTTCTCCAGTCTGCTTTCTCCAAAACCAACCTCATCCTAATGTCTTTTTTTTTTTTTTTCAGACCATAAGGTTAGCTTTAGCTCTTTCATCTACCCATCCCATCACTTCACCTAGACCTACATCATTTTAAAATGAAATCACTTCAACAGAAGCCCCCATCATGTGTGATACTTGATCTGCTGGAAACTAGGTACTCTTTGCTATATTCCTTAAATTCTACTTACCTAAAGCGTGTTTTGTCAAATAACTTCTATCAGTCCCTAATTTATATTGCAATAGTTTTAAAGTCCGGTCATATTGTGGTATCCTTCTAACTATATAAAAATGAAGCTTCAATATAGATTTTTCCCTGTATTCATTATGGTTTCCATGATACCAAGCACACAGATGTTGGAAATACACACACACACACACACACACACACACAAAAATACACACATATTTCTTTGTTCATACTGTCTTCCTCACTTGATGTTTCATAGTCTGTCTTCATTTACCTTCCATGACTCAGAAAAGTCATCCTCTACGCTGTTTTTCCTGACTCCTGTAGTGCATATTTATCTACACATCCTCTACAGCTGACAGAATCATAATTGTATTCTGTTATGTTCTTGTGTTGCTTGCTTTTATTTTTATCTCTCTAAATATATTATAAATTTCTTCAAATTGTTTCTTTTCTCCAACTCCCTCAGTAAGCATTATAGATTTCATTTCAGATCAGCTGCATAAGACAGGAGGAAAAAAATCCTAATTTTTTAATTAATTGGAGTTTTACTTGAAATACAATTTATTGAATAATCTTTTTTCAATTCCTTTTTTACATAGAAACTAAGCATATAGTAGCCATTTTTATTTATTATTTGTTTGTTTAAAGAAATAAAGAGACAACATACGAGATCAGAAAGTCATTTTGGAAACACAATCATTAGACATGGGTAAGAAAAGGTAAGAGTTATGGACAATGGCTCTAAGGTTTCTGGCTTTGGTGACCATTGAATTACAGAGAACCACAGGAAGAAACGGAAGCACACTTCTAGCCAGGAAAAAACATTTTGATAAATGGAATCTTGGGATTTGTAGGTTTCAGTGTAGCTGTGACCAGCAGGGACATTCAAAGGCTATTGTTGGCTGGTGGAGAAATATACACATGGACTGTAAGGAGCCAGCCCTCAGCAGGAGGCAGTTTTTCCAACTCACAATTACACTTTGAGTAGGGAGGGTAACTGATGTCAGAGCTTTCTTCCACTGATATTTCAGGCATGCAGCCATGGTGGCATTCTTATGCAAATTGAGGCATGAAATTGTGCAGTGAACCAGAAAGCAGTACAAGAAGAGTAAGTGAGTCCCCTTTCAGAAAAAGGCATTCCAATTCAGCTGCTGGGAGAAATTAACTCTGAACTCTGGTCATTTTTCTTGGTGAGGAAATACTGATTAACAGAACCTTATCTTAAGGTGTAAACACACATATGCATGCACACACAGACACACACACACAGGATTGTTCTCATTTGTGGCAAAAATTAAAATATCTTCTGAATTATTCGCAATTTTACAGTTAAAATCTTGGTAAGGGAAATGAGTGAAGATTTGGGAGAGTTTATTTGGTAATTGACACTCAATTTGTGTAGTTGTTAGCTGTGTAAGAACTTGTTCTTTATCACTACATAAAAATCGCTCTTATTGTCTGTGAACATTACAAGATTTCAAGATGTGGTGATAAATTTGTTCTTAGAAAAAGCCATTAGAGAAAGATTAATGCAGTGAGTATATTTATGATTTAAAATATATAGAAATAACATCACTATTTTATTTTAATTTTATTTTTTTTTTCTTCAACTTTTATTTTAAGTTCGGGGTACATGTGCAGGATCCAAAGGTTTGTAACATAGGGAAATGTGTGTCATGGTGATTTGCTGCACAAATCATCTCAGCTCCTAGGTATTAAGCCCAGTGTCCATTAGCCATTCTTCCTGACACTCTCCCTTCCCCTACAGCCCCCTCAACAGAACCGAGTATGTTGTTCCCCTCCATGTGTCCATGTGTTCTTATCTTTCAGCTACCACTTATAACTGAGAATATGTGGTGTTTAGTTTTCTCATCCTGCATTAGTTTGCTGAGGATAATGTCTTTCAAATCCATCCATGTCCCTGCAAAGGACATGATCTCAGTCCTTTTTATGGCTGCATGGTTGCATAATATTCCATGATGTACATGTACCACATTTTCTTTATCCAGTCTATCATTGATGGGTATTTAGGTTGATTCTGTGTCTTTGCTATTGTAAATAGTGCTGCAATGAACATATGCATGCATGTAATTTTATAATAAAAGGATTTATGTTCCTTCAAGTATATGCCCAGTAATAAGACTGCTAGGTTAAATAGTATTTCTGTCTCTAGGTCTTTGAGGAATCACCACACTGTCTTCCACAATAGCTGAACTAATTTAACTCCAACCAAACATGCAAAAGCGTTCCTTTTTCTCCACAACTTCATCAGCATTTGTTGTTTTTTGACTTTTTAATAATAGCCATTCTGCCTGGCATAAGACGGTATCATATTGTGGTTTTGATTCACATTTCTCTAATGATTAGTGATGTTGAACTTTTTCTCATGTTTATTGGATGCATGCAGGTCTTCTTTAGAGAGGTGTCTGTTCCTGTCCTTTGCCCACTTTTTAATGAGATTGTGTTTTTTCTTGTACATTCGGTTAAGTTCCTTAGAGACTCTGGATATTAGACCTTTGTCAGATGAATAGATTGCAAAAATTTTCTCCCATTCTATAGGTTGTCTGTTCACTCTTGTGAGAGTTATTTTGTTTGTTTGTTTGTTTTTTCTGTGCAGAAGCTCTTTAAGAAACATCATTATTTTAAAGGAATGTGTATATGTATGTCAATGAAATAAAGAAAAATTTGTGAATGTTACCTTTAGATGGTATTACAAGTAGTTTTCAAACTTCTTTCTAATTTTCTATTTATTACAGATTATTTTTTATAAAAATATATTCATTTATAATCATAGAAAGGTTATACTTTCTAGAAGTGCATGAATGGAAGAAGGAAGATAAGATGACTTCACATACACATCTAACATAAAAACTGGGGAGGTAAGCAGAGTGTTAATAAGCTTAACTCCCCAAGCAAATAGCGTAAGTGCATGGTTACACTTTTTAAAAAATTTTTATATGCTTACGTATCTGAAAGTCTTCAAGTGTGTGAGATACAATTCAGATGTTTGCTTTGCCAATTCCTTCTGTTAAGATTTTTCGAGTTTTCCTTCTTATGAAAAGCAATAGGCCATGATTCACCTGGATGGTTTTTGATAGTATATACTAAAGTCAATATTAAATCTTATTTGAACCCCATGGATAGATGATTCTATTTATCCACAAGTACCACTTCAGATTGGTTTGTTTGCTGAATGAATGGTTCATTTCTACTTGCTAAACTTTCATGAGTCAGTGAATGCCCCATTAACTCCTGAGAACATTATTACTCATTCTTCCTAGAATCAAAACTGGAATAGTCCATAGCTGCTTTTCATTTACTGTGTGATGTTCATTCAATTACAACTGCTACGCTGTCTACTGTAATTGTTGAAAAAATTTGACTCATTTTCTTTATCAATACTATCATTGCGCATCCACTCCAGCCATCATGCTCACTACATTTTCTTTGCCTTTATCATTGTTGGTCTCTCAATACATTATGGTATTGACTAAGATGAAAGCTAAGCTACATAAGCCACCTGGAATGAGACAGTTTTCAAAATTACAGTCTTTAAGTACTTGTGTAACTGCCATGTTTGACATCTAGAAATGTCTATATATGTACAGATTTTACAAGTAATTTTATCAATTAATAAAAATCTCAGAAACTATTATTTATAGAGATAAAGAGTAATGCTATGTTAAAGTACATGTTTGTACTTTATAACCATTCTATATCAGCTGAAAAAAATTACAGTAGAAAAAATTTAAATTTTCTATTAAATCTATTCTTGTAAAAAGTAAGTTTACCCATCAAATTTCAAGTAAGAGACCAAGGATATGTTCCATATATTTTTTTCTGAAAACAATGTTACCGTATAAGATTTTATTTGATTTGTATTTTATTATAAACTACTAAAGTAATATTTATGGAAAACACTATTTATAGGGAATTTATCATTATGAAATATAAAATTCTCAAGGAAAGTGATGCTGAGGAAAACTTAGCTCACCATTGATACTGAAAGCATTTTTTCCTAATTTATATTTGTTACAATAAAAGTGTGAAGATAGAACACTAAGGGAATGTGAAAATGTTTAATAACTGGTTTTCTTTAACATACATACTAATTTCTATTTTTATCCTTCAGGGACTTTTCAGTATCTATTTCAGTTAGAATATTTTTGCTTACAAATTGTAAAAAAA
>NW_016813226.1:163595-192495 GCF_001698545.2 Rhinopithecus bieti
AAAAATACAAAAAACTAGCCGGGCGAGGTGGCGGGCGCCTGTAGTCCCAGCTACTCGGGAGGCTGAGGCAGGAGAATGGCGTAAACCCGGGAGGCGGAGCTTGCAGTGAGCTGAGATCCGGCCACTGCACTCCAGCCTGGGTGACAGAGCAAGACTCCGTCTCAAAAAAAAAAAAAAAAAAAGAGTTACCTTTGCTCCAATTACCAACAAGTTCCTCATCTCTATCTGAGATAATCTCAGCCTGGAACTTGTTGTTCATACCAATATCAGCATGTTTGTCAAAGACATTAAACAGGTCTCTAGGAAGTTCCAAACTTTCCCACATTTTCTTGTCTTCTTATGAGCCCTTCAAACTGTTCCAACCTCTGCCTGTTACCCAGTTCAAAAGTTGCTTTCACATTTTCAGGTATCTTTTCAGCTGTGCCGCACTCTACTGCTACCAATTTAATGTATTAGTCTGTTTTCATGCTGCTGATAAAGACATACCTGAGACTGGGCAATTTACAAAAGAGTTTTATTGGACTTACAGTTTCATGTGGCTGGGGAGGCCTCACAATCATGGTGAAAGGTGAAAGGCACATCTCACACAGTTGCTGACAAGAGAAGAGAGCTTGTGCAGGGAAACTGCCCTTTTAAAAACCATCAGATCTCATGAAACTCATTCACTATCATGAGAACAGCACATGAAAGACCCATTCCCATAATTCAATCACTTCCAGCCTGGCTTCTCCCATGGCATGTAGGAACTGTGGGCGTTACCATCAAGAGAGATTTGGGTGCGGACATAGCCAAACCATATCAGTAACCAACCAATTATTTCACAACTATGGACTTGAGTAATTGTCTTTCTGTTCAACTACTTTGAGACAACAGGCTCTGAAGATTTTACTTCAAAACATGTTCTCTACTACCCTATTTAAGTAGATACTCCCTCACCCAGTGATTTTCAATAAGACTCATTTTTCTTATTCTGTAATCTGTAATCTTTTCAGCTTGAAATCTATTTTCCTGTTTATTTGTGTTTTCTTTTTTGTTTTAAGAGATGGTCTCACTGTGTTGTGCAGGCTGGAGTGCAATGGAGCAATCCTAGCTCATTGTAACCTCTAACTCCTTGGCATAAGTTATCCTCCCAACTGAACCTCTTCAGTATGTGGAACTACAGGCCCATGCCATAATGTCTCACTGTTTTTACATTTTTTGTTTTTGTAAAGTTGGTGTATTAGTCCATTCTCACATTGCTATAAAGAACTACCTGAGACTGGGTAGTTTATAAAGAAAAGAGGTTTAATTGACTCACAGTTCTGCAGACTGTACAGGAGGCATAGCTGGGGAGACCTCAGGAAACTTACAATCATAGTAGAAGGCAAAGGTCAAGCAAACATGTCTCACAGAGAGACAGAGAAGGGGGAAGTGCTATACACTTTTAAACAACCAGATCTCATGAAAACTCTATCATGAGACAGAACTAAGGGAATGGTACTAAATCTTTAGAAACCCACCCCATGATCTAATTACCTCCCACCAAGCCCCACCTCCAACACTCGGGATCACAATTCAATAAGAGATTTTTGTTGGGTACACAGAGCTAAACCATAATTAGTTGGGGTCTCACTATGTTGCTCATGCTGGTCTCAAACTCCTGATCGCAAGCTTTTCTCTCACCTTGATATACCAATGTCCTGAGATTACAGGAGTGAGTCACCACACCCAGCCAGGAATCTGTTTTTATGAATAGACAGAGATGCTAAGAGAACACCTTCCAGGAATGTTTACAAGGATATTAATATGGCCCTCAATAAAGCATATCTTAATTATTGACATCTAAGAACAACTCTCACAATTTATCATTGGATGTGATTGCATCAAGTATTTATCACTGAATCAGTCATGGAACTTTGTGTAATGCAAGCTTTATTGTTTATATTTTTACTCCACTTGTCACTCCTGGAACTGGATTTGGAAGAAACCCTAAATCCCACTGACTCGGTTTGAAGAAACAGTGATTTCCTCAATGCAAAATCAGGATGGTATTGATAGTCAATGGTAGAAATGAAAATGAATGCAAAGCAGAAAATCTCACAAATGCACACTGCATCATGTACTTATTTATCCCATTGTACTGATTAAGCAGTTGTTATACATCAGGTACTTTATTGTCAGTGATACATAGGTAGAAAATCACAAGACATATGCACTTTCAGAGTTTATATTGTATTGGAGCCAATGTTACTTATAACTTTTTACATCTTAACAGTATGGTTTAATTGTAGGAAAACATAAATTTTCAAAATTGTCTTCTCAAGAGTTTCTAATACCTTGCATAATTAAATGTGAACACGCCTTTTGACACAGCAATAGCACTTCTAAGAAAAGTATTATAGATTTCTTCATCAAGATTAAAAATAATGTAAGTCCAAGCTTATTTATTGCAGCTTTGCATGCCGTACAAAAAGGTTAAAAATATTCTGAGGTCCATCAAGGCTCAGAAAATTAATTACTTATATGATGGAATAACATGTCACCACAAAAAAAGAATACAAGAAAAAAATTTCCTAAATACTGAAACAGGAAATTTTCTAAATATATTAAATAAAAATATACTTTTCTATAGATCATGGTTGTAGGATGCTACCATAAGAGTATTTTTAAATAGTATATACAGTGTGTGTCTGTATAAAGTATTACTAGGGAATACAAAGTTAACTGGCAGGCTTGTTTGACTCAAGGTCAGGAACCTAAGTGTATGGAGATTAGATTTAGGAGAGTTTTCACACTTTACTCCACTTTTAACTAGTAAACTTTTAATAATGTGAGTGTAAAACTCTTCATATAATAAAACTTTGAGAACATTTAAAGAAAAATTATCTCACAAAATCCTTAATAAGATAGCTAAACAGGGCACTTGATTTTGTTGAAAGCATATTCTCTTAGAATGTAGAAATAAAAGCTAAAATCTACAGAAAGCAATTTAGGAAACAGACAGATAGATTTAGAAGTTTCAATATAAAGTTAACAGTAGTTCTTGAAAAAAGGCACAGAAATGAATGAAAAGAAAGGAGTAATCTAGAAAAGTATGGAAGAAATATGCTAATGTGAATAAAAATACAATTTTTTCAGATAAAAAAGATAAATGAAGTACTGAAGAGAATATATGAAAAACCCATTGTAATAAAATTTTGAAATCCTCAAATTAAAGAAAAATACTATAATATTCTAAAAAATTAGCAATAAAATGAACAAAATTATTCCAAATAAGTAAAAGTAAGCAATGATAAAATTTAATATGTGAATGATATAAATTTTAACTATCTGACATGTGATAAAAAAAAAAATCCTGTGTATACATACCTCTGGTGTTTTCCTGTATGTTCTAATGTCTTCTTATAAACAGGCAAGTCAGATTAGATTGGAGTTCACCATAATGACTTGATTTTAATTTTTCACCTCTATAATACCCTATCATCAAATACAGTCACATTTTGAGGTAGTGGACCTATCATTACATATAGTCATATTCACATGAAAAAATACAGATGAAATTTGAAATTAAAAGCAATGCCATTTCCATTAGCACCACAAAAATACAATGCTTAGGTCTAAATTGAACAAAATAAGTACAAAATCTATATGAGGAAAATTATGCAGTCTGATGAACAAAACCAAAGATTAATTAAATAAATGGAGAGATATCCTATATTGATGGATAGAAAGACTTAATATCATCAAGATGTCAGTCTTTCCAAACTTAATCTATAAATTCAATGCAATCCCAATTAAAATGTCAGCAAGTTATTTCAGGTATATCAGCAAAGTGATTCTGAAGTTCTTTTGGAGAAAAAAAGTGATTCAAAATGGCTAATACAACATTGAAAGAGAATAACCAAGCTGAAGGAATGACACTACTGGACTTTAAGACACTCTAAAGTTACACTAATCATGAAAGTATAATATTGGTGAACGACTAGACAAATAGATTAATGTAACACATAGATTCAAAAATAGATTCACATATATACTCAACTGATGTTTGACAAAAAACCAAAGGCGATACAATCAAGCAAAAATAGTCTTTTCTACAAATGATGTGGAAGCAACTGGACAGCCACATGCAAAAAAAAAAAAAAAAAAAAAAAAAAAAAAAAAAAAAAAAAAAAAAAAAAAAAAAAACACAGACCTTATACTGTTCACAAAGGTTAACTCAAAAGGAATCATAAAATTAAATGTAAAACAAAAAACTGTAAAACTCGTAGAAATAACATAAGAGAAAAGCTAGATGGTATTAGGTACCGTGATGACCTTTTAGATACAACATCAAAACACAATCCATGAAAAAAATGATTGATAAGTTGGACTTATTAAAATTAAATTTTTCTGCTATCCAAAAGACAATGTCAAGAAAATAAAAAGATAAATCCCAAATGAGAAGAAAATATTTTCAAAAGACACATCTTGTAAAGTCTTGTTATCTGAAATATAAAATGAACATTTAAAAGTCAATAATAAAACAATATTTAAAATGAACCTAAGACTTTAATAGACACTGTACCTGTGTGTGTGTGTGTGTGTGTGTGTGTGCATACATACACAATGCAAATAAGCATATGAAACATTGTTCCACATCATATTTCATGAGGGAAGTGCAAACAAACAATTAGATACCACTTCAGTGGCAAACATGTGGAACACTGATAATACCAAATGTTGTTGCGGATGTGGAGTAACAAAAACTCTTATTCATTGCTGGTGGAATGCAAAATGGTACAGTCACTTTCCAACGCAGTTTGACAGTTTTATGTAAAACTAAACATTCTCTTAACATGTGAATCAGAAATTTCACTTCTTGGAATTTCCCCAAATGAGTAGAAATTTTATGTCCATATGAAAACCTGAATACGTATGTTTATGACAGCATTCTTCATAATTTTCAAAACTAGGAAGCAATCAAATTGTCCTTCAGTAGATGAATAGATAAATGCACTATGGAACATTCAAAGAGTGGAATATTATTTAGCACTGTTAAAGCAAAATTTATTCAATAATTGTTACAGCACAGCAAGGAAGAATTTATGGGGACCACTTGAAACAGATTTTGCAGTGGTAGGGGAAAAGATTGAGATCAACTCCAAATATAGCATGGAAATTGGGAATTTATAGCCAAGGAGCAGAATGAGGCTCAGTGGATGGAAAATTACTAAGAGGAAACATGAGGGCTAAGGAGAATTCTGGCTACATTAATCAAATTGGATTCTTGATGAAGACAGGCCAGAGTGATTAGATATGACTTTGTGGGATGCTGGAGAATGACAAACCTGATCATATATCTAGCATGATCAAATATTGAGATTAGGGAGTTCTTGCTAAAACTGGATTTTACAAGAAAGTGCACACATGGAACTAGAAGAAGGTTAACGAGTCTGACCAATGTATGGTGAAGCAAAGAGTCTTTGTCAGCACTAAAAAGAAATGAGCTATCAAGCTATGAAAAGACATGATGAAATCTTAAATGTTTATTACTGAGTGAAATAAATGAACCTGAAAAGGCTGCATACTGTATGCTTCCAACTCTATGACATCCAGGACAAGGCAAAACTGTAAAGTTAATAAAAATATCAGTTGTTGTAGCGGGTTGGCACCAGGAGATTAACAGGCAGAACACAGAGGCAGTGAAAATACTCTGTATGATACTGTAGTGATTGATACATGTCTATTCATCAAACTCATAAAATGTACAACAAGAAGTGTGAACCCTAATGTAAACCATGGATTTTAGATGATTATGATGTGTTTACATGGATTTATCAGTTGTAACTATTCTACCATTCTAATGAGGAATGTTAATCATGAGGGAGGTTATGCATGTGTGTGAGCAGGGATGTGTGGAAAATCTCTGTACCTTCTTCTCAGTTTTTCTGTGAACCTAAAATTATAAAATGCCTAATAAAATAGATTCAAAATAAGTTTAAAAAAAGCCATAGACTTTTAGGAAAAAATATACACATCTTTCTCAATTGTTGATCAATCTAGGAGAAAAAATATCAAGAAAAAGGTTTGAATAGAGTTTACATGCTTTTCTTAATGGCTATATGTAGATGTCTACATTCAACGTTATTCTCATGCACATAAGAAATATTCACAAAAACCATTAGTACACCAAACTATAACAAATAGTTGTACAAATATAATATGAAATATATTACACAGACCACATGTGTTGACCACAATACTAGTTTTAAAAAAGATAAATTATAAAATCCCATATTTTTAAACATTAAAAATGTTTTAAAACACTTTTGGATCATGAAGCAAATAATAACAGAAATATGAAAATCTTAGAACAGAATGATAAAAAAATCAAAAATTTGAAATGTAAATAAGAATGTTTCAAGTGAAATCTAAATTTGTAAGCTTATATAGAAAAAAAGTTGAAAAGTAATCAGCTTGATATATAAAAAATTAGAAAAAAAACAAAAATTACAATAGACCTAATAAGATATACAGAAGATTAAAAAATTACAGCTGGGANGAATGATAAAAAAATCAAATTTGAAATGTAAATAAGAATGTTTCAAGTGAAATCTAAATTTGTAAGCTTATATAGAAAAAAAGTTGAAAAGTAATCAGCTTGATATATAAAAAATTAGAAAAAAAACAAAAATTACAATAGACCTAATAAGATATACAGAAGATTAAAAAATTACAGCTGGGATCAATGATAGAGACAAGAAAAATAGATTAGAGATAAACAAAGCCATATGAAAATTTAAAAAGACGTACAAAGCATAAATTTCCCAAGATTGATCAAATAAAACAAATATAAATAAATATAAACAAAAATGTGAACATAACTACAAATAAAACAAGTATTACAAAAAATTTATGCAAACAAGTTAATGCTTAGACACAACAGACTAAATGAAAGGAAAAAAAAATGTTGAAATTGACTGAAGAAGAAATACACATTCTGAATAGTTGTATATTTATTTAAGAACTTGAAGCAGTGGCTACAAATCTTGGTATAAAGAAGATATCCAGCCTAGATGGTGCTTAAGAGAATTTTCTACAAACTTTCAAATGATGATTCACCACAGTCTTATACAAAATCTTCTGAAGAATAGAGAAAAAGAAAATATTTCTCATCTTTTTTCATGTAGCATGACTATAATCTTGAAAATAAACAACAATAGCACACTACATAACAATGTTCTGGTCAACTATGGACTGCACATAAAGCAGTGGTCCTATAAGATTATAATGGAGTTTCCCTATATAGATGTACCATGTTTTATCTTTTATACCGTATTTTCACTGTTACCTATATTATGTTTAGATATGTTTAGATCCACAAAAACTTACCATTGTGCTGCAATTTCCTAGGGCATTCAATAAAATAACCTGCGGTACAGATTTAAGTCCAGGAGCAGTAAGCTATTTCATATAGCTTTGGTGTGCAACAGGCTATATCATTTAGGTTTGCATAAATGTATGCTATGATGTTTGCACAATTACAAAGTCACCCAAGGACACATTTCTTAGAATCTATTCCCATCAACAATGCATTTATATATATATAAATATATGTGCACACATATACGTATATATGAGGAATATATTTACATCAATTTAAATTTATAAATGTACAAATTTATATATAATATATTTATGTGTTCACTTACATTTATAGATAGATATCTGTGTATATCTGCTTGTATGCTATTAAATACATAATTTATCTAGAAAGATAAGTAGATCAAATTTCTGTACTTTTTGACTTTTATCGACATAATGAGAATTATCAATCTTTTTATTTCTGTATAGCATATTTATCTTGTTTAAAAACTCTTAAGCACAAATCATGTTTCTTGAAGGAAAACCTAATATTATAAAAATAACAATTCTTATCAAGTACATTTATGAATTCATTACAATACTAATCAAAACTCCAAAAGGAGTTTCTTAATACAAAACTTCACACATTAATTCTAAAGTTCTGTGGAAGAGAGGAAGGCCATTAGCAACCAATAAAGATTTTAAAACTAAATAATAGTGAAGAGGGACATATCTAATAGAGAAAGAAGTGATATTTTATGTTAATATAAATTTTACAAATGAAATTGTATAATTACAGAAAGTAATATAATGTGAGAATGTAATTAATGAAAAAGATTTACATTTTATACCAGTGGAAGGAAGTATAAGCTATCCATAAATGGTTTGTATAAAATTAGATATCTATGAAAAATTATCAAATTCTTATTTACAACAAAACTTCAACAGATTAAAATTGTGAATGTGAAACAATACTACATACAAATATAGTAGAAGAACATATAGTCAACCATTAGAGGAAAATATAGGGTAAAGTGGGCCTACCTAAATTGCTAGGGTATTCTTAGTAGCAACAAAGAAAAAAAAATTATAATTTAAGAACACTTTTGTACTAAAAAATATACATTAAAGAAAAGTTAAATACAAAAATGAATTGATAGACAATATTTACCAGAGATTTAACAGGTAAATTCTATAACAAAATACATAAATATCTCCCAGATTTTAATTTTTTAAATTTACAATTTATAGAAAAAACATGAAGTAATATTAAACTCTCAGACAGCTACGACCTTTAAAGAACGGAGCAAATATGAAGGGTAGATGTGAAAGAGACTGTAGTGTTTCCTTCATATTGACCAAACCTTGGGCAGTGAAGAACTTCTTGTATCATATGAAGATTGAGGGTATTTTGAAGATTGAATCTCAGGCATAGTGTGTGAAAGTGTGAAAAGCATGAGAGTTTGATGTTGCTAATGCTAGTTCTATAAAGTTAACGATTACTGAGGGAAAAGGTGTGGAGATGAGGAGAAAGGAAATAATAAAAAATTCGTACTTCAAAATAAGACCAGAAAGGAGAAAAAATTACAACAAAATGGATAAATACAAAACAAATACGATTGTAGGTTTATATTCCAATATATAAGTAGCTTCATTAAATATAAATACTTAGTCAAAAGACAAAATGTCAGACAGAATAAAAATTAAAATGAACCAGATAATTAAGTCTTCATGTTAAAGTCCCTGTAGTTATATGGAAAATCACTAATGTATTTGAAGCAGAAGGATAAAATCATTAGCTTTGTGTTTTGGAAAGATCGTTTTGGCAGGGAATATTGAATTAATACAAGCAAATTAACCATGATCCTGGTCTCTGGTACTTTGTTTCTGGCCCCTGTACTGAAAGAGTTCACAATCCAGTGACACAGACAAATCTGTAAACAGACAAATTACAATACCAGGCCACAGTTAAAGTTTTTAGAAACAAAGTTTGCATTGGCAAACTCAGTTTAGGGAAAGCATCACAGACAAAATGACATTTAATCTAGGATATGTGTATTTATTTGGTGAGCTATTCTTTTATTTGTGTGCCAATGAAATAGAAATTTTGTATCAAATCACAGGAACAGTTCCTGGGTGACAGGAGTTGAGTTTTGGTGTGTTACTTAACCGTTTCCTTTTTATTGTTTAGTTGGTATGGTACCCTACTTCCTGAATATTTAAACTATGTTTCAAATGGTTAAGTAACTAGACTCAAGGGTTATATATTTGATAACAAAATAAAATTTACATCATTTTATAATAAAAATGAAAAGAAAGAGCAAATACATACAGGTTTGTTACTATATATTTTTTTAAAAAAATACAATGATTATTTCAAATTAAGTAAAACAGAAATTGATATATGGGATGGTAGTGTCTGTTGTTGGGTACAAGAAAAATGTACACAATATTAATTTTATCTACTCTCTGATTAGTTCACCTGATCTCACATTAATATTAATATTTGGAATTCCAATATGTAATGGTAGAAATGCTATATATTGAAGAAAATTATGACTTTTAATATTTCCAAGGGAATATTTTAGCTTTTAATAAACATCTACCCCAAGAAAACTCAATATAGAGAACTTTAAGACCTACATCAATAAAAATGCATATTCCAGTTACAATGATGTAGATTAGTATATGTAAGCTGCCCAGTTGTGATATGTATATATCACATAACTCAAAAACAGGTAATCTAGAATATCAATGCTGAATATCATTTAGAGATTTCAGTTTAAAAAGTCATTTAAAATGAATTATCATTGCATTATTTTCATATCTATAAAATAAAAAAGATGATATATAAGACATGAAGGATATATAAATTTAATATGTATTTCATGAATTAAACTTATAGTGCTTAATGGGACTCTCAAAATTATTTCCCTTTGGAAAGAGATATTCTTGCTGGTAAAAGTATTAAGTACTAAGATGGAAAATAAAATGCTGTTTCTGTTTCCTGAAAGATTAAAACATTATATGGAACACCTAACTCTGATGGGTCTTTCTTCTTATCGCATATTCCTCTGTATTTTGTGTAATCAAATTAGGGATTTCATGTCATTATTCTGTTTGCAAATGAGCATACTACGTATCATTGTTGGATCTCCTTTAGCTATGCAGCAAAACGTAAAATCCTGTTTTCTGTTAACAATTGTGCAATGAATGTTTAAAAATAAGTGTATGCACACATTTTTAATGTGTAGACAATTTGCATTTATTTGCACTTTGAAATAGTCTTATACACTCACATTTTCTCTACTTTTGTTACTTTTGAACAAATTTGCATAAAGTATGAAAATTCCCCAGCTGTTCAGTGGAATACATTATATTCTGCTTTCAAAGAAAGTGTTAAGTGACATTTCCTTTCTTTAATTTAGCACCCATTTTATTAACTTTCAATTTAAAAAAACGTAAATACCACATAAACAAATGTATGCCTAGAATGAGGAAAGATAAGAAATAAGACTCCACCTAAGGTTTGGAACTCAAGGACTTAATGAGATGTAATTGCATCATAAATACATATTTCTAAGAGTAACATGCTGTGCCAAATACATTACAGAAAAGTAATTAATTATAATAGAAAAAAATTTTAAAATAAAATCATCATGGTAGTATAGATACAAATTTCAAAAGATTTTAAAGATTGCTTCTTAAAATGTAGGCCTAGAGAGTCTTTGTGCTAAACAGGTAACATTAGGTAGCAGGCACATAAATTAAATGCAATTGAACAAAAGACTCCATTGTAAGGCAGTTTTGTTTTCAGCAAATACCTGTTTTAGGCATTTATCACTAACTCTTGANAATACATTACAGAAAAGTAATTAATTATAATAGAAAAAAATTTTAAAAATAAAAATCATCATGGTAGTATAGATACAAATTTCAAAAGATTTTAAAGATTGCTTCTTAAAATGTAGGCCTAGAGAGTCTTTGTGCTAAACAGGTAACATTAGGTAGCAGGCACATAAATTAAATGCAATTGAACAAAAAGACTCCATTGTAAGGCAGTTTTGTTTTCAGCAAATACCTGTTTTAGGCATCTATCACTAACTCTTGACTAGCAAAAATCTTTGATAGTTTCTCATGTTTGTCACATTTGTTTGAAATTCAGCATTTAGAAGCAAAAGTTTCCATACTTAAATATATTATTTTCCACTTCATCTTACTAACTTAAAATATTATATTTTGAAAGTAAATGAGTACTTTAGGGTATCTACCTGTTCAATGTATTATGCAAAGCAGTTTTCATTGTATAATATTTTATTGGAAAGTCTCTACTGCTTTGAGTTTAAAGTAGTTGTCAGCCATTTATTGACAATTTTGCTTTAGATGGTTTGTATACAGATAGTTATTCCCTATAGTCACAAATAAATATAAAAGTTGAAATTATGATTCAAAGTAATGTTTGGTTGTAAAAATTTTCCACAAGAAACAGTAAAAAACAAATGTTTTGTTCTCTTTGGACTAGTAATCTGGAATAAGATACATTTTTCTGAAATCATTTAAAATGTTGGTACTCTTAGCTGGTCAAGCTTGTTAAAAAGATATAATTTTACAATTATTACATGTCAACTAAAATGAAAGGGAAATCTTTTTTAAAGGTAAAGTAGATCTTCAGTAGTTTATTGTGCTAGAAGTTTCAGAATGAAAACCCATAGCTCATGACATTTGTAATACTTTATTATCTACTCTCAATTGAAATATGTTAGGCAAATCTCATAGGTTAATTCTGATATATCAAATAAAAGTGCTTTGAGAACATTACAAATGTGTGTATATATAAACTTTAGTCAGATGTCTAAGGATCTGACACAATAATATATAATAAATACTATATCTCAGCTGAAATAAAGTTTTTAAAAAGTAGATTGTATGAAGGATTACTGTAGTCAAAAAGTAGATTTTATTTCTATAACATATATATAGATACGAAATCTAAAATCCAAAGTATTATATATACATGAATATGCATGTGTACTTATATATGGTGAGAGAGAGGGAGTGAGAAACAGAGAGCTGCAGAGACACATGACAGAGAAGAGAGATCAATAAATTACTCAGACAAGAATAATTGTAGAGTTTAACTCCATACCAAAAATGGCACTTGCATTTCTCTATCCTTTTTTGGGATATTAGAAATTCTAAATAAAATTTTCCCAAATCATGGAAATGTATTTATGTATTCAAGTCATCTTTTGTTTTAAGTTTTACTGTCACTTTTCAACTTAAGGATTCCGAAAGAAATTATCATATATCCTCTTTTATATTTATATTTATTTTTATTTCCACTGGTTTTGGGGGAACAGGTGGTGTTTGGTTACAGGAATAAGTTCTTTATTGGTGATTCTGAGGTTTTGGTGCACCCATCACCTGAGCAGCATACACTGTATCCAGTTTGCCGTATTTTATTCCTCGCCATCCCCCAACCTTTCCCCCAAGACCCCACAGTCCGATGTATTATTCTTATGCCTTTACATCCTCATAGCTTAGCTCCCACATGAGTGCGAACATACAATGTTTAGTTTTACATTCCTGAGTTACTTCACTTAGAACAATAATCTCCAGTTCCATCCAGGCTTCTGTTAATGCCGTTATTTTGTTTCTTTTTATGGCAAAGTATTATTCCATGGTACATATATACCACATTTTCTTTATCCACTCATTGATTGATAAGCATTTGGCCTGGTTCAATTTTTTTTTTTTTTTTTTTTTTTTTTTTTTTTTTTTTTTTTTGGAGATGGAGTTTCGCTCTGTTGCCCTGGCTGGAGTGCAGTGGCGAGATCTCAGCTCCCTGCAACCTTTGCCTCCGCAACCTCAGCTGGTGGTTCCATATTTTTGCAATTGCAAATGGTGCCGCTATAAAAATTGTTATGCAAGTATTGGGATGCTGGACCAAATGGTAGATCTACTTCTAGTTCTTTAAGGAATCTCCACACTCTTTTCCACAGTGGTTGTACTAGTTTACATTCCCACCAGTAGTGTAAAAGTGTTACCTTTTCACCACATCTGTGCCAACATCTATTTTTTTTTTATTTTTTGATTATGGCCATTCTTGCAGGAGTGAGGTGGTATTGCATTGTGGTTTTGATTTGCATTTCCCTGATAATCAGTGATGTTGAGCATTTTTCCATATGCTTGTTAGCCATTTGTATATCTTCTTTTGAGAATTGCCAGTTCATGTCTTAAGCCCACTTTTTGATGAGATTGTTTGCTTTTATTATTTATTTATTTATTGTTGCTAATCTGTTTGAGTTTCTTGTAGATTCTGGATATTAATCCTTTGTCAGATATATAGATTACAAATGTTTTTTCCCATCCTGTGGGTTGCCTGTTTACTCTGCTGATTGTTTCTTTTGATGTGCAGAGGCTTTGTAGTTTAATTAAGTTCCATCTTTTTATCTTTGTTTTGTTACATTTGCTTTTGGGTTCTTGGTCATGAAGTCATTACCTAAGCCAATGTCTAGAAGGGTTTTTTCAATGTTATAGTTTTTTATGGTTTCAGGTCTTAGATTTAAGCTTTTGGCCCATTTCAAGTTGATTTTTGTATAAGGTGAGAGATGAGGATCCAGTTTCATTCTTCTACATGTGTCTAGCCAATTATCCAAGCACCATTTGTTGAATAGGGTGTCCTTTCCCCACTTTGTATTTTTGTTTGCTTTGTCAAAGAGCAACCAAAGAGTTGGCTGTGAGTATTTGGCTTCATTTCTGTGTTCTACATTCTGTTCTGTTGGTCTATGTGCCTGTTTTTATGTCAGTACTATGCTGTTTTGGTCAGTATTGTCTCATATATATTATAGTTTGCAGTTGGGTTATGAGATGCCTCCAGATTTATTTTTTGTTTTTGTTTTGTTTTTGTTTTTAGCTTAGTATTGCTTTGGCTATTTGGGCTCGTTTTTGGTTTTACGTGAGTTTTAGGATGTTTTTTTCTAGTTCTGTGAAGAATGATGGCAGTATTTTCATGGGAATTGCATTGCATTTGTAGATTGCTTTTGGCCGTATGGTCATTTTCACAATATTGATTCTACCTATCCATGAACATGGGATATGTGTCCAGTTATTTGTGTCATCCATGATTTCTTTCAGCAGTGTTTTTAGTTTTCCTTTTAGAGGTCTTTCATGTCCTTGGTTAGGTATATTCCTAAGGATTTTACTATTCTTAATTTTTTGCTGTGACTGTGAAAGGGGTTGATTTGATTCTCAGCTTGATTGCTGTTGGTGTATAGCAGAGCTACTTATTTGTGTACATTAATTTTGTATCCTGAAACTTTGCTGAATTCATTTACCAGTTCTAGGAGCTTTTTCAATAAGTCTTCAGGTTTTCTACGTATACAATCATATCATCAGCAAACAGTAACAGTTTGACGTCATCTTTACCAGTTTGGATGCTCTTTATTTCTTTATCTTGTCTGATTGTCTGAAGTGGTAAAACTGGGCAACTTTGTCTTGTTACAGTTCTCAGGGGAATGCTTTTAATTTTCCCCATTCAGTATTATGTTTGCTGTGGGTCTGCCATAGATGGTTTTTATTACATTAAGTTTTATCCCTTCTATGACAATTTTGCTAGAATTCTAATCAATGAAAGATGCTGGATTTTGTCAAATGCTTTTTCTACATCTCTTGAAATGATTATGTAATTTTTGTTTTTAATTCTTTTTATGTGGTATATCACATTTATTGACTTGTGGATGTTAAACCATTCTTGCATCCCTGGCATGAAACCCACTTGATCTTGGTGGATTATCTTTTTGATATGCTGTTGGTTTTGGTTAGCCAGTGTTTTGTTAAGGATTTTTGCATCTATATTCACCAAAGACATGGTCTGTATCTTTCATTTTTGTTATGTTCTTTCCTGGTTTTGGTATTAGGGTGATACTGGCTTCATAAAATTATTTAGAGAGGATCTCCTTTTTCTCTTTCTTGTGGAATAGTGTCAATAGGATTGGTACCAATTCTTTTTCGAATGTGTAATAGAATTCAGCTGTGAATTTGTTTGATTGTAGACTTTTTTGAGGGGGGCAGGCTGGCAAATTTTTTATTACTCTTTGTATTATTTCTTTTTCACACTGCTAATAAAGACATACCTGAAAATGTGAACAAAAAGAAGTTGAATTGGACATACAGTTCCACATGACTAAGGAGGCCTCAGAATCATGATGGGAGGCAAAAGGCACTACTTATGTGATAACAGCAAGAGAAAAATGAGGAAGAAGAAAAGCAGAAACCCCTGATAAACCCATCAGATCTCATGAAATTTATTCACTATCAGGAGAATAGCATGGGAAAGATCAGCCCCCATGATTTAATTACCTCCCCTGGCTTCCTTCCACAACACATAGGTATTCTGGGAGACACACTTCAAGTTGAAATTTGGGTGGGGACACAACCAAACCATATCATTCTGACACTCACCCCTCCAAACCTCATGTCCTCCCATTTCAAAACACAATCCTGACTTCCCAACAGTCCCCCAAAGTCTTAACTCATTTCAGCATTAACTCAAAAGTTCACAGTCCAAAGTCTCATCCGAGACAATGCAAGTCCCTTCCATCTATGAGCCTGTAAAATAGAAAGCAAGCTAGTTACTTCCTAGATACAACAGATTTGGGGTAAATACAGCCATTCCAAATGAGGGAAATTGGCCAAAACAAAGGGGTTACAGAGCCCATAGAAGTCCAAAATCCAGCAGGGCAGTCAAATTTTAAAACTTCAAAATGATCTTTAACCCCAGGTCTCACATGCAGGTTATGCTGATGCAAGAGGTGGGTTCCCATGGTCTTGAGCAACTCCGCCCCTGTGGAATTGCAGAATACAGGCTTCCTCCTAGCTGCTTTCATAGGCTGGCATTGAGTGTCTGTGGCTTTTCCAGGCACATGGTGCAAGCTGTCAGTAGATCTACCATTCTGGGGTCTGGAGGATGGTGGGCCTTTTCTCACAGCTCCACTAGACAGTGACCCAATAGGGACTCTGTGTGGGAGCTCTGACGTCATATTTCCCTTCCACACTGCCCTAGCAAAGGTTCTCCCTGAAGGCCCCACTCCTGGAGCAAACTTTTGTCTGGGCATCCAGCTGTTTCCAGACAGCTTCTGAAATCCAGGCAGAGGTTTCCAAATCTCAGTTCTTGACTTCTGTGCATCCACAGGCTCAATGCCACCTGGAAGCTGCCAAAGCTTGGGGCTTCCATCCTCTGAAGCCACAGCCTGAGCTCTACAGTGGCCCCTTTCAGCCATGGCTGGAGCAACTGGGACACCGGGCGCCAAGTTCACACAACACAGGGAAACTGGGCCTGGCCCACAAAACCACTTTTTCCTCCTAGGCCTCTGGGCCTGTGATGGCAAAGGCTGCCATGAAGGTCTCTGACGTGGCCTGGAGACATTTTCCTCGTGTTCTTGGTGAATAACATTAGGGTCCTTGCTACTTATGCAAATTTCTGCAAGTGGCTTGAATTTCTCCCCCCAAAATGGATTTTTCTTTTGTACTGCATCAGCAGGCTGCAATTTTTCCAAACTTTTATGCTGTTTTCCTTTGAAAATGGAATGTTTTTAACAGTACCCAAGTCACCTCTTGAATGCTTTTCTGCTTAGTAATTTCTTCTGCCAGGTAACCTAAATCATCTCTCTCAAGTTCAAAGTTCCACAAATCTCTAGAATAAAGGCAAAATGCCACCAGTCTCTTTGCTAAAACATAACAGGAGTCACCTTTTCTCCAGTTCCCACTAAGTTATTCATCTCTGTCTGAGACCATCTTAGCCTGAACCTTATTGTTCATATCACTATCAACATTTTTGTCAAAGCTATTGAACATGTCTCTAGGGAGTTCCAAACTTTCCCACATTTCCTGTCTCCTCAGCCCTCCAAACTGTTCCAAACTCTGCCTGTTGCCCAGTTCCAAAGCCGCTTTCACGTTTTCGGGTATCTTTTCAGCAACACCCCACTCTACTAGTACCAGTTTACTGTATTAGTTTGTTTTCATGTTGCTGATAAAGACATACCAGAAACTGGGAACAAAAAGATGTTTAAGTGGACTTACAGTTCCACACTTCTAAGGAGGCCTCACAATCATGGTGGGTGGCAAAAGGCACTTCTTACATGGTGATGGCAAGAGAAAAATGAGGAAGAAGCAAAAGCAGAAGCCCCTGGTAAACCCACCAGATCTCATGAGACTTATTCACTATCATGAGAATAGCACAGGAAAGACTGGCCCCCATGATTCAATTAGCCACCCCCCGGGTCCCTCTCACAACACGTGGGAATTCTGGGAGATACAGTTCAATCTGAGATTTGGGTGGGGACACAGCCAAATCATATCACCATTTCAGTCTCACTGCTTCTTATTGGTATGTTCAGAGTTTCTATTTCTTCCTGGTTTAATCTAGGGAGATAGTATATTTCCAGGAATTTATCCAACTTTTGTAGGTTTTTTAGTTTATGTGTGCAAAGATGTTCATATTAGCCTTGAATGATCTTTTGTATTTCTGTGGTATAGGTTGTAATATCTCCTGTTTTGTTTCTAACTGCCTTTATTTGGATTGTGTCTCTTCTTTTCTTTGTTAATTTCACTAACGGTCCATCAATTTTGTATATTTTTCCAAATATCCAGCTTTTGTTTGATTTATCTTTTATGTTTTGTTTCAATTTCATTTAGCTCTTCTCTGATCTTTGTTACTTCTTTTCTTCTGCAGAGTTTGGGTTTGGTTTGTTCTAGTTTCTCTAGTTCCTTGAGGTGTGACCTTAGATCGTCTGTTTATGCTCTTTCAGACTTTTTGTTGTAGGCATTTAATGCCATGAACTTTCCTCTTAACACCACCTTTACTGTATTCCAGAGGTTTTGATAGATTGTGTCACTATTATCATTCAGTTCAAATAATTTTTTTTTCTTTCCATCTTGATGTAATTGTTGACTTAATGGTCATTCAGGAGCAGGTGATTTAATTTCCATATATTTGCATGAATTTGAAGGTTTACTTTACAGTTGATTTCCAATTTTATTCCACTGTGGTCTGAGAGAGTACTTGATAAAATTTCGATTTTCTAAATTTATTGAGACTTATTTTGTGGCCTATCATATCATCTATCTTGGAGAATGTTCCATGTGCTAATTAATGGAATGTATATTCTACAGTTATTGGAAAGAATATTCTGTACATATTTGTGAAGTCCATTTTTTCCAGGGTAAAATTTAACCCATTGTTTATTTGCTGATTTTATGTCTTGATGACCTGTCTAGTGCTGTCACTGGAGTATTAAAGTCCCTTATTATTATTGTGCTGCTGTCTATCTCATTTCTTAGGTCTGATAATTATTGTTTTATAAATTTGGGAGCTCCAGTGTTAGGTGCACATACATATAAATTGTGATATTTTCCTTTTGGACTACTCTTTTTATCATTATATAATGTTCCTTTCTGTCTTTTTTAACTGCTCTTGTTTTAACTGCTGATATAAGGATAGCTACTCCTGCTTGCTTTTGGTGTATATTTGCATGGAATATCTTTTTCCAACCCCTTTACCCTAAATCTGTATGAGTCCTTATGTGTTAGGTAAGTCTCCGGATGACAGTTGTTGGATTTTTACCTGTTATTCCTCAGGAACACCGATTTTTCTTAGGTTTGGTCATTTAACATAATCCCAAACTTCCTGGAGGCTCTGTTTTCTGTTTTGCTTTGTTTTGTTTTTACTCTTTTTTCTTTATCTTTGTTTGATTGGGTTAATTCTAAAACCTTGTCTTTGAGCTCTGAAGTTATTTCTTCTGCTTGTTTGATTTTACTGCTGAGACATGCCAGTGCATTTTGCATTTCCCTCAAATTCTCTGTTATTTCCAGAAGTTATGATTGTTTATTTTTTTGCTATTTCCCTGGGTGCCTCCTTGATTAGCTTAACAATCAACCTTCTGAATTCTTTTTCTGGCAATTCAGGGATTTCTCGTTTTGGATCCATTGCTGGTGAGCAATATGATAAAACCAGATTATTTAACACTGCAAAGTGTCTACTTTGGTAGGCATTAAAGAAACTTGTTTTATCATACTACCATTTGGGTAGACTATGTTAGAGAAAAGATCTGTGGCTCAAGGGCTGCCTTTCAGATTCTTTTGTCCCACAGGGTGTTCCCTTTATGTAGTGCTCTCCCCTTCTTCCTAGTGATGTGGCTTCCTAAGAGCTAAATTGTAGTGATAGTTATTTCTCTTCTAAATGTAGCCACCCAGCAGAGCTATCAGGCTCTGTGCTGATACTGGGGGGTGTTGCACAGTCCTGTGATGTGAACCATCTTCTGTTCTCTTAGCCATAAATAGCAGCAAATGAGACATTTGCATGATAGGGAATGGGAAATAAATTTAACTAAAATTCAGAGAACTTCTACCCCAGTGAAATTTCCAGGGGTCCAGTGGTGTGGGGCCTGTTGAGATAGTCATTCTAAGGTGAAGAATAAGTTGCTGCATTTTGCCCCTTCTACAACCAAGAAAGAGTTATAATGCCTAGTAGGCCTATTTGGATTTTCGAGGCAACACATTCCTCATTTGGGTTTGTTACTCTGGTACATTTATTGGTTGCCAGTTTTGAGCGGGATTTGGAACAGGAGAAGGTTCTGCAACAGGTTCAGGCTGTTGTGCAAGCTGCTCTGTCACTTGGGTCACATGACCCAGCAGAATCAATGGTGCTTGAGGTGTCAATGTTAAATAGGGATGTTGTTTGGAGCCTTTGGCAGGCCCCCGTAGGTGAATCACAGTGGAGGCCTCTAAGATTTTGGAGCAAGGCCCTGCCATCTTCTGCGGATAACTTCTCTCCTTTTCAGAGACAGCTCTTGCCCTGTTACTGGGCTTTGGTAGAAACTGAATGTTTGACTGTGGGTCATTAAGCCACCATGCAACCTTCTGACCCAGCTCACCATAAAGTTGGACATGCAAAGCAGTATTTCATCATCAAGTGGAAGTGATATGTATGTGACTGGGTTTTAGGAGATGCTGAAAGCACAAGTAAGTTACATGAGGAAGTGGCTCAAATGCCCATGGTTTCCACTCCTGCCAGTCTGCCTTCTTTTCCCAAGCCTGCACCGATGGCCACATTGGGAGTTCCCTAGGATCAGTTGACAGAAGAAAAGACGAGAGTCTGTTTTATAGCTGCAGCACTGCAGGCCCTTTGTTTTGGCCAATTTTTCCCATTTGATACAGGTGTATTTACCCAACACCTATACCCCTATTGTATCTAGGAAGTAACTAACTTGCTTTTGATTTTACAGGCTCATAGGTACAAGGGACTTGCCTTGTCTCAGATGAGACTTTGGACTTGGAGTTTGGGTTAATGCTGGAATGAGTTAAGAATTTGAGGGACTGTTAGAAGGGCGTGATTTTTTTGAAATGTGAGGATGTAAGATTTGAGAGGGACCAGGGCAGAATGATAAGATTTGGCTCTGTCCTCACCCATATCTTACCTTGAATTGCAATAATCCCCACGGATCAAATTAGAACCAGGTGAAAGTAATTGGATAATGGGGCAGTTTCCCCATTCTGTTTTCATAATAATGAGTGAATCTCTCTCATGAGATCTGATGGTTTTATAAGCATGTGGAATTTCCATGCTGGCACTCATTCTCTCTCCTGATACCCTGTGAAAAGGCCCCTTCCACCATGATTATAATTTTCCTGAAGCCTCCCCAGTCATGAGGAACTGTGAGTCAATTAAACTTCTTTTTTTTTTCTTTTTCACAAATTACCCAGTCTTAAGTATTTCTTCATAGCAGCATAAGAACAGGCTAATACACTTACAAAGGATGAGACAGAAGGGTTTTGAGGATGAGGAGCTGCATCTACTCTGCATGGCTTTAGAATACAAAGCTGGCACCAAGTAATGGATGTTATTAAAAGGCAGATTTTAGTATAGGTGATACTTTGTTTCCTAATTATTAGAGTTGTTGAAAGAAGATTACTAGTAGGAATTGAATCAAGCAGAAGCAAGGAAACCACTTGCCAGGATATCATGAAGAGGATCCAAATGAAGACACAGAATAAATTCTAATGCTTTTCACAAAATGCTCAGATTTCAACAAAAAGTTTTAGGTTCTACATTCTTAACATATTACACATTTGAAAGAGAAGGAAATGAAGATTGGCATAGACAGGGAGGATTCTGAGGATGTAAGAGAAGTTGAGCAGCAACATTGCAACAATTCAATTAGCAGAAAATTTGTTTAAGTGTTTTTTTGTAAAAACAATTTTCTTTTTTTTTTTCTTTCTTGAGATGGAGCTCGCTCTGTCACCCAGGCTGGAGTGCAGTGGCGTGATCTCTGCTCACTGCAAACTCCGCCTCCTGAGTTCACGCCATTCTCCTGCCTCAGCCTCCTGAGTAGCTGGGATTACAGGCGCCGCCACCATGCCCGGCTAATTTTTTGTACTTTTAGTAGAGACAGGGTTTCACCATGTTCGCTAGGATGCCCTCGATCTCCTGACTTTGTGATCCACCCGCCTTGGCCTCCCAAAGTGCTGGAATCACAGGCGTGAGCCAGCATGCCCGGCCTCTTAAAACAATTTTCTAAAAATGTTAGCTCCCTCAGGAACATCAGGAAAAAATATTCTGCAATATTTATGGCATGTTTTGTTCTTAGAAATTTAATGTCTCTATTCACATAGTATCTCCTTTATAAGTCCCAGTAACAATCATTCAGAAGAGTACAAAGACATCGTATTTTCTCTACAACGAACATCCTAACCTGTGACAGGTGCATATAGACACCAAGTATATAACAGTTGAAATCTCACTAGAAAAATGTGTTTTCTGATTAGAGAGACTGGTAAGTGGTTTTAAATAAATTTTTGCACGTAATACATACTTAAAAGTTAATATTTTGAGATGGCAGATCCCTTAAGCAAGGATTTTACTAATGAAAGCAATTCCATCAAATGACAAGGTGGGCATTTAACTTATAGTTCATTTTATGTTCAAAAAATTAGGAATGTTTTTAGTTTCCTAATACCTTTTTCTGAGCCTCTCTATCATGAGTGAGTATGTGCATTTACCTGTGCATACACATGCCTCCCCAGGTGTGTATATGTATATATGTAAAGGATTTGGAGAATTGGAATGGAGTAATATGAAAATAAAAAGTCTCCACTTTCTGTGATTAAGGATTCTTTTTGGTGGCTTGGGAATCTATTAAAGTTGATTCATCTGAGCTTTTCTAGAATAAAGAATAAGGCTGCTTTGAATGAAATATTTTTATTTAATGAAAACGAGAGCTCACTTCATCAATATATATGTAGGAAGATATAAAATCCAATTTGCTCTTCCTTTTCTATCTGAATTCTCCTTAATCCATTGCCCTTTACCCTTCACTATAAAGAGAAAAATTTAAAATGTATGATGTTATCAAAAACCGAATTTTGTTTTCTAATATCAGAAGTCTTACATTCAAAGGGATAGACCAATAAAAATTACTCCTGTCCTTTTCATTTAATTATCCACAATGCATTAGTGAAAGGGGAAAAACATAGGATTCGTTTTCATAGTCAAACCAATTATGGTCATTTAAAGCTTTCAAAGAAAGCTTTGCATGTGTGAGTCAGAACCTCAAAGCAAATCTCATTAACAATTCATGACATCTTTTCATCCCAATCATTTACTTTCATGTTCTTTGCACTTTATGTCTTTTAACTTTTAGGTTCACATTCATTTAGCCAAAACTATTACAGTCCTTTCTCCCTTTGCCAAAAATTCACCATTATCTGAGAACGGTTTGTTTGTTTGTTTGTTTATTTATTTATTTATTTATTTATTTATTTATTTTTCTTTTGTGAGGTTGTTAAACTCAGATAAGGATCTGAGATAGTAATCTACCAAGGAGGCAATGCTGGAAAGAACTTACAGAGTTAACCTGTTCGTGAATTTTATCATTGGTATCCATGTTAATTCACACAAACATTTATTTCAAATTGTTATGTGTACAATTTAACAATTTTATCATCTCTACCACATTTAGGGAGTGATTCTAATGTTTTCTGTTTCTTTGTTGTTAGGGTTTACTTACCTTTCTTTATTACATTTTATTTCATTTATTTTGAAATACTACTTCATTATCATCCTCAATTGTGAGTACCAAGATAAATGCTGTTACTGTTAGATTTTTAAATGGTGTATTTTACAAATATATTTTAAATGAGTTTGAGCCATATGTATGCATAAGAAACTAAACGTTTAAGTAATACAAGATATTAGTTGCTTCTTGGATCATAAATACACTCTATTGATTTTATTTATCTACCTTACCTCCCGCAATTCTAACAAGTCTCCATCCTTTTAATTCAGATCAAGACATCAGATTCCTCTGCAGACCTAGTAGGTCTGTCCGCCCCTGGAGATTTGCCTAATTCTTTCTTATTTCCAAATTACCAATTCAGGCATCCAAACGTTTTACCACAGCCTACTCTTCTTCCAACATGCTGTTCAATCACTGTACCATGATCATTAGTAGATTTAAAAAGATATGTTCTCCAATAATACCTCTATTGTGTCACAGTAAAACAATTCTCTCTGTATTTTCTCCCTTTTATGCAGTACAGAGTTTATTGTCCACTGCATCAACAATATTCTTTTTAACACTTTAATGTTCCTTCACTTTATACATCTTGATATGACTTGGCTGTGTCTCCACCCAAATCTCACCTTGAGTTGTAATAATCGCCATGTGTCTTGGGTGGTGCCAGGTGGAGATAATTGAATCATAGGGATGATTTTCCCTACACTGGTCTCACGGTAGTGAATTAGTCTCTTGAGATCTGATGGTTTTATAAAAATGGGAGTTCCCCACATGTTTCTCTTCCTTGCCACCATGCAAGATGTTACTTTGCTCCTCATTCACCTTCTGCCATGATTGTGAGGCTTCCCAGCCATGTGGAACTGTGAGTCAATTAAACTTCTTTCCTTTATAAATTACCCAGTCTCAGGTATGTCTTTATTAGCAGCATGAGAACAGACTAATATACACTTATTGGCAAAAACCCTGCTGTTTCCTCTGTTCTTGCTTTTGAACTGCCAATTATTGCTGAAAAAAGTTTTGCAAAAGGTCTAGATCTAGATTGCTGATCTAGACCACTGCAAATTCACTATCATCAACCTCAAATATGCTTTGAAATCTGTTAATCTTTTTGTTTTCTGGTGAACTTTTTTTTTTCCCCACTCTTTTGAAGAATATAAACTTCAAACTGCTTGAGTTCTCTTCTAAGCGCCAATTCCGCTTTCACTTTCTCTTACTCTTCGAAGGTGAATTCTCTTGCCTTCCAAAGAAAGTAAAGGGTACCACTCTGGAAACTTTCTCATCTTGATTCACCAGATAGCTGGACAAGTCTGCATTTCTTGTATAAATAAACTACTGTCTTGATGTGGATCTCAATGTGGATATTTCAAAGACATCTCTCACTCATTGTGTTCAAGATCAATCTCATAATCAAACATCTCTCCCTTTACTAATTTATTTTTTCAGTATTTCCCATCTCAGACAAAAATATCAGCATCACTGCGGTAGCCCAAGTTTGAAACTTGGGAGTCATCCTTGAATTCTTCCTCCTCAACCCAATTTTCAATTAATTACCAAGTCTCACTGATTTAATTATTTAAAATATCTCTCAACACTAACATCTCTCTAGAACATAAGTTTTACAAATGCAGAAAATTTTGAAATATTTTTGTCTTTAGAATTACAAAACAATCATTGCCCCTCTGTATGTTTACTATCTGTATTTTTCTCTAAATGACATTTCTGTTAATAGCTTGTTTTCCTAAATTATTTCTTACATTTCTCTTCTATCATCTAAAATCTATACTTACATAGTCAGTATTTGACAGCTTATTCTTGGCTTGACCTAAAGATGTAATTAATAAGATGTTAATGTGCCTTCCAATCATATTTCTTATAGATTTTCTATTAAATATGGTGCTTCTTCATTGATATTTATAATACAGTAGAAAGTGTATTTATATTACTATGAATATAAGCCATATTAATCTCACCTTGAATTTCATTCATATTTCTAATACATAAAAGTGATAATATTTTGGACTTTGGGTAAATGTGATTACTTAATTGAGACTTTGGACCTATCTTTTACTGCAACTCATCCTTTAGGAATTTTTGTGTCTCCTTGATACTTATTACATCAGTATGTTATCTCAGACCTAAGCAGCTAGAAACACATTATAAATTAAATGAGCTTTTCTTTGAAGACTATAATTAGTTAATAATAAATCTTTAAAGAAATATAAGGATTTAGATCAAAGTCAAAAGTTTTCATTTATTTTCATTTTATAAAATTCTTTTTATTTTTTGAATTTATCTTTTATTTGGTCACTTTTTTTGCCTCAAGTCATNATTTATCTTTTATTTGGTCACTTTTTTTGCCTCAAGTCATACTCTTTTCTTTGACTTTTTTCTCTCTAAGTATAAAAGTATGAAACATAAACAAGCTCCTGCATTAGAAGTGTACAACTCAATCTCTGTGAAACTATCTACATACTGACAAATCTCATAACATGGGGGATAACTAATTAACATACAAAATGTCAGGGCACAGAAAGAACTAAAATCCACTTATTTGCGTTAAACACAAGATTCAAATATTCAAAGAAAAGCACTTAATCATTTTTCTCTCTTCTACATTTGCCTGTTGATACACTTATTAAAATACTCTTGTATAATCGTGTTTGGTCTTCCCATTTCAAGTCAGGTTTAAAACAGCAAAATCTGCCATTCAGACAAAATAGGCAATCAGAAAGATTATTTCTTTCCCATGCCCTAACCGCAACAGCTATGAAGTCAATTTTTTGACACAACTCTAAACACTGGATTCTGATAACAAATGCTAAGTCCAATTTCTTCATAATCCAAGAGGATTTTGGAAACTGTATTCCATTCAACTTCCATAGCAAATAATAGCAAAGCACATGGAATATCATATTTACAGCTGTGTTTATTATAGACATAAGTATATGAGGAGTTACTTATTTTAAATACCAACATGAATTTTGTGGAGAAATGTAAGTATTTATATCTCACCAAAATACTTATAATTAATTTAAAAAGTAAGATTTAACAAAAGTACTATGAGCACATTTTAGACCATCTGGAAATCATTTATGAAGGTATGGAAAAAAGCATATTTCTAACACTCTAGCATAACCAGCTGTACTTCTATTGAATATATCTCTGCTTCTTTTTTCTAGGAAGATATTATACATTGTTTTAATCATGTTTTACAATTTTGAACAATACCCTTTTATAGATTGAAAAGTTTAAATGTTTGCATTTTACTTCCTGTAACATTTAAAATTGGTTGTCATTCCAAAGTCTCCTTTATTTATATTTTATTACATTTCCATAATGTATGGGTGATATTCCAAATGCACTTATTGTCTAATACTAAACTAATTGAACAATTTACTTGAAATGGCCATTAAAACAAAAAAAAAGTTTTCTTAAAGTTGTGGATTTGTTTCTACAAGAAAATAGTATCTAGTCAATCATAATATACAAGTTCAAATACTTTAAAGTGGCTTATATTCACAAAGTATCTTCACAGTTATAAAAGCTGGGTAAATCTTAAGCTAGAAAACACTTATCTTAAATGAAATTTGATATAATTAGCTATTTGGTAGAATGGCAACATTGTAATGAATGATATCTGTACAAGTCTATTTTTGTACTTCATCTCTGCTTAACAATCTCACTCCAAATCCTCACAAATACTGTTTGCAATATTGCCTTCTGATCTATTTCATGGACATGATGAACAGAGAAATAAAAGTTCTTAATTCAAAAGATAAATAGTGACTGAATTCATCCCTTAGTCAGCCTCCTGCCCTTGTAAATCCATGGTGCCTACTGACTTCAGCTACGAAATTTTATTGCAGAAACAATGAGCCATTAAACCCTTTAACTTGTGGTTTATATATATATTTTTTATGTACTTGTGAAAATAAACATACTGAGTGAAGTTAAACTAAGCAAAATGGTGAAGTAGAGAGCAGTTTTTCAAAAAGACAGATTATCTATGTGTATGTTTCCCACCATCTTCCCCCCACCCCCGCCCCAAGTCACAGTCTCGCTCTGTTGCACAGGCTGGAGTGCAGTAGTGCGATGTTGGCTTATTGCAACTTACTTTTCCAGGGTTCAAGGGAGTCTCCTGACTCAGCCTCCAAAGTAGCTGGGACTACAGGCACGCGCCATCACACCTGGCTTGTTTTTTACCTGTTTGCATTTTGTCCCATGCACTTCTTTTTCAAGACTATAACATTAAAAAAGTAGAAACGCGTAATACTTTTCAATATTCAACATCTAGTTTTAGGTTTGATGCAATTTCATATAGAATGTTTTCAGCTGTTTCTTAAGGAAAACTTAAGTACATAGAACCCTATGTAAAATGGTCTGCTTTGGCTACTACCTAATAATAACATATATGCTGTAACTCTTCCATCCTCATTAGAAAGAGTGAAATTCTATTTATTATGACTCTGAATCAAATGAAAAGAAGCTCTATTTGCTTTTTTTCTAGAAGAGATACCTACTTACGAGTTCAAGCTGAAAATTAGTTTAACCTGGAAAAACATGAGCAGCATATTTACCTGGGATAGTAGCAATTCAACATTACCCCTGCTTGAAACCAAGATTCAGAATTTTCTTATTATTATTCAGGACAAAATATATAAATTACATATATTAACTTTTATAATTATATATAATTATTTTATCACTGTGGTAAAGTTAACCTGTGTGTCTGCATGTATACAGGTATATAAATAGTGCACTTATGTTGTGTATTTTCACATATTAAGGAAAACTATAGGTAATATATCTCCAAGTTTACGTTCATCATTAATTGAATTACTTAAATTGAACCATACTTAATGACAATCATTTCTAAGATACTATTATATGTGCTCCAAGAGGTACAAAGATGGTGAACTCCTAGAGAGGTTTCTAAAGTTCATTTCATGGTGACATTTGAGATGGAAGCAAAGAATCAATAACCAAGTGCAAAGAAATATACTAAAACTATTATTGAAAATTAAAGCATGAATACATATGAATGAAAAAATACAAACAATAGGCCATTTCAGAGAAAGCAGAGCTTACTTCTTAATAACTCAAAAAAAAAAAAAATACACATTGAGCCATGGGGGCTCATTGGAATTTAAAACATGGATTGGTGAAACAGAATAGAATTCCTCAGGAATGTACTCAATTACTAAAGAATGTAGTTGAAAGTAAATGGGCAATGGTAAAGAAAGGTAGAAAGATAGTTTGGAAAGTCGTTATAGACCTTCGAATTTCAACGGGATTAAGAGCCATCAATCATAATTTTAAAATGTAATAAATGTTGTGAGATGTTTTCATTTACGGAAAAAATATGTTAGGTTTAGAGGGTTGAGGACTGTTGTTTTAGAGTTTTCAAAATGTAGGATTGAAAACTTTATATATTTCTATAAAAAATTGTGTGGTATTATATTTCTATAAACATGGATGAAGTAGTCTGTATATATTTTACT